>NW_019392686.1:2069211-2279046 GCF_000648675.2 Cimex lectularius
TGTGAAACTGGGAGAAAAAAAACGCATACGCACAAATTTGTAAAACGGATTTTCATATGTACAAGCTACAAATTAACTTTTTTTTTTTTTAAATAAACAATCTTATCCCCATTGGCGACCATATCATTGGGTCGTGGTTAACAAAAACTAAATCATGCCCATGCTAAATAAAATCAATATAAAACATTTAATATAAAAATAAGGTTTTACATCATGTTGTTCTGGTAATAAAAATATATACATGCTTAACACAATCAATAATAATAATCACCTTTATTATTTGTATGTACTGTACAAAATCAGCTAACGCTGAGACTTATTTGGCATGCATTATTATATTTAATTTCCTTGAACCTAATTGCACACGTATTTATTTTTGAACGAATAATTTACTTTAGATTGTGAGATTTTTCTGCGTTGTCTGCGAGATGATGAACCTGAAATTTAGTCATTACCGATCATTTTGGCCTGCTTATCCACAGTGGATTGACTGTGATGCTTCCTCACTGAAGACAGCGAAACGCCGAAACGCTTCTGACCGACCAACCAAATTGAACGGTGACGACCAAATTTCTAACGTCATTTACCACAGTCGTCTTCGATAAACCTCCTGTTATTTCTGCACCTTGCCTGACAAAATCTGTAGAAAAGATATACATACAGTGAAACATTCAGACGAATCACTGAATAAAAAACCAGTATTTTTAAATGTAACATTCTGACCACAGACTGGTTTCCATGTTGTCTGCGGTAACCTGCAATTCGGTCGTTACCTATCATTTCGGTTTGCCTACTGTCTCCGGGATTACATTTTACTCAATGTCCAATATAACATCTACACACCGCAATATTCTTTGCACCACAATTCACCCAGCACTGTTGACATTCTTTTCCACTCTTTCCTGTCAGGTTGTTCCTCCACGCAGCTCGTTCATCTCCTCGTATCCATTCAATAATTCGTTTATACCATCGCTCGACACCTCTCTATATGACCTGCCCAATTCCATTTTCTTTAAGCTGAATCCTGAACGGAGTCTGCTTCTTGTCCACACGTTCGTTTTGCTCTCTTTTCTTGTCGTACCTTGTACCGCCCCACGTCCCTAACCGTGACGATTTATGTTTGTTTTTCCAAGTTCCGTGCCTTGCAGCTAGC
Source organism: Cimex lectularius (assembly GCF_000648675.2). NCBI lineage: Eukaryota > Metazoa > Arthropoda > Insecta > Hemiptera > Cimicidae > Cimex > Cimex lectularius. Next base: position 2,070,365 of record NW_019392686.1, read on the forward strand.
AGTATCATAGTCCAGGCTTTGACAGAACGCCTACCACTGTATAGTTTTTGACACTAGGCAATTCATCGTCGGCGAATTCCAATTGGTTTAGCCATACCCTAACCACCTTAAAACCGCTACATACCAAGTCTAACAATAATAGCAATAAATAGTATCCATACTAAACATCATTAATATAAAACTTATTTTAGATAAAACATTCATTTTTTAAAATCTTATGTCATGGTAGCAAAAGTTAAACCATGTCAGTACAGAAGTTATTTGAGAAGTAAAACATACCATTTTTTTCAAGCTTATCTGGAACACATAACAAGGAACTTTCATTTCTAAGCTCATTTATTACATGGTGGGGGGAGGGGGTGTTGAGAGATTCATCTCAACGTTGGGTTTCTCTTCCAAAAGCCGTTCTAAGGAACTGAGAGATTTGCACAAAGTGGTATTTCTCCCCACGTCGGCAATTACAAGACGAACATTCCTCCCGTTCAACCTGCTGTAAGATTTAGAATTTAAACAAAGCCATCTCACCATCTCAGCTTGAAAAACCACAGTTAGAAAAAACAAAAACAAATTCGGTTTTTTGTCTTTAATAATTCGGTAGATTGTGAACATGGTAAGAAATAGGTCTTCTAGGCGAGGTTAAAACAATATTTAATTTGTATCAGTAAATAATCAAAATTAGAGACAGCTGTTATTTTTAATAACTTCACTAGTTTTCGTGGTCCGCTTGACCAATTAATACCTTTCAATTAATTAAGGTTTTTAGTTGAGATAAAAAAGTCAGTGTCACAAGCGGGATTCGAACCCACGACCTTCGGCTAAATACGCCGCTGCTCTACCACTTGATCTACCGTGACTTCGATCAACTCGGGCACTAACTTTCCATCTCAACCCCACCTTTTGAATTTTCCCTCCTTTTTGCCATTTTTCAAATATCGTGTAATCTATTTGATTCTCGGCGACGAATGAAATGGCCACGGAGAGCTTTAATGAAGATATACTTCGCTTAGCTTATTAAGTCACTAGTTTTCGTGATCCGCTTGACCAATTAATATCTTTCAATTAATTAAGGTTTTTAGTTGAGATAAAAAAGTCAGTGTCACGAGTGGGATTCGAACCCACGATCTTCGGCTAGATACGCCGCTGCTCTACCACTTGAGCTATCGTGACCTCGATCCTCTCGAACTCTAACTTCCCATCTCAAACCCACCTTTCGGATTTTTATCTCAGCCAATGCCTTACATAAAGATTAACTAATTGAAAGATGGTTTTTGGTCAATCGGACCACGAAATCTAATGGATTTAATAAGTTAAATGAAGTATATCTTCACTAAAAGCTCTCCGTAGCCATTTCATTTGTCGCCGAGAATCAAATAGATTACACGACATTTCAAAAATGGCAAAAATGAGGGAAAATGCGAAAGGTGGGGCTGAGACGAGAAGTTAGTGTCCGAGTGGATCGAAGTCACGATAGCTCAAGTGGAAGAGCAGCGGCGTATATAGCTGAAGGTCGTGGGTTCGAATCCCGCTCGTGACACTGACTTTTTTATCTCAACTAAAAACCTTAATTAATTGAAAGATTTTTATAACGCTTGAGCATTACTAAGCGAAAAGTCAGTTAAATTTGATAAGGTTCAACGATAAAAAAGTTTTGTCCACTAGCGTGTACCTAATCCAAGGTAGCTTAAGTTTAAATAGATCTAATCGCAATAAACTAACAATTTCCTGTTGGCTAGCTGTAACAAATTAAGGCAATGATAGCTGAGTTATATATTTTGAACGTTAAACAGCACAGTTCATTCATGTTCCGACACATTTAAGCATTTAGACAACTGGCCTATGTAGATTTTGCCACTTGGCCAACCTATAAAAACGACGTATAAACTGGCAGACGCACAAACCACTAAAGACTACTAAATCACCAGCTAAAATAATCCATAAATACGCGTTTGACAACACCAGCGAGAACGTGCAGGTTGATGTTTGTAAACGATCACCTCCAGACTTTTCATAAACCCAATAGAAAAATTTGAATGATTTATAATAGAAAGAACGTCCAGCCAACATAATAACAATACTAAACCATGGCAAAGCTAATCATAATGAACAAAATTCTTAATGTAAGCCTGTAATGGAATCTTAAATAATATTTAAACAGCTATCCCAAACCAAAAGCAAATATATTTAAAACTTAAATTAACAAATCTAGAAGCTCGAATGCGTAACAAGCAACCAAGTTCCAAACTATTAGGATGGTTTAAATAGTGGCATAGCCAGATTATTATACAATGATGATCAGACACTAAGATCAATGATGAAGAAATTATATATATTTTGCACATTTATAAATGCCGAATTATTATTTCAGTCGTCAGTTATTTCAGGCCGGTTGGACTCCCTGAAATATGAATAAAACATTAAAAAACTAATGTCGAACAGGCCCTGGGGTGCTTATTGGGTTCGTCCACACTCACGAGTGTGTTGAAGTGTTGAATTACTCAAAGGCGTTTCGGCATTGTTCCATCTTCAGTGAGAAACTGTTCCATTCATCGGTGATTTTCCAGTGTTTATGTCCTTTTCTAATGGTTCTAATGGTCAAACAAAACCCATAGTTTTTAATATGGTTTCGCAACATCCTGAGGGCATATGTTCTTTGCTGTTGATATACTCAAGGGAAACAGACTATTTAATGTATCAACAGCGTCTAAAAGAAAAAACAGATCCAATATGCATGGAATTTTAATAAACGAATAATCCATTACAGTTCGTTGTCCAGATTGACCAATTAACTTTTTTCAATTGATTAATCTTTATAAAAGGTAATGGTCGAGATAAGTCAGTGTCAAGAGCGGGATTCGAACCCACGATCTTCGGCTAAATACGCCGTTCCTCTACCATTTGAGCTATGGTGACTTCGGTCGACTTTCTACACCAATACTTTTCATAAAGATTACTTAATTGAAAAAGTTAATTGGTCAATCGGACCACGAACTGTAATAGATTTAATAATTAAACTGAAGTATATCTTCACGAAAGTTCTCCGTGACCAATTCATTTTCGCCGAGAATCAAATAGATTACGCGGCATTTGAAAAATAGCAAAAAGGATGTAAAGTTCGAGAGATGAGGTTGAGATGGGATGTTAGCGTCCAATTGAAGTCACGATAGCTCAAGTGGTAGAGCAGCCGAGTTTAGCCGAAGATCGTGGGTTCGAATCCCGCTCGTGACACTGAATTTTTTATCTCGACCAATACCTTTCATAAAGATTAATTGATTGAAAAAAACTAATAAATTTTGTTAGACCTTATTTCTTCTTAAGGGTGGCTAGCATTTTTAACTTGTAGACTGATAGTCTCCCTCATCCTGGTCCGCCTAATATCGCTGGTTTTGTCGGTCAGATGTGTTTCGCCGTTGTTAGTGGTTGGTTTGTAATTTTTCCCAGTCGATCATTTGATCGATTCCTATGCTCAATTAAAACCTTAACGCATTAAAGTCTGGTCTTCCTAATCTCATGATGTTCCCGTTTAAACATTTTCTGAATGGTTAGCCAATGCCGAATCGATAGTTTTCATACATTGAAACGTTGATTGTCCAAATTGAACGGTTGGTCTGTGCATTTTCTCTAGAGCAAGTCCTGTTCATAGGTTTAAAGCCACGGGGATCTCGCGCGTTTTCTCTGTCAGACTAGAATATCACTAGAGTGATATTTGGTGGTTGATTTGTGCTCTTCCACGTGGTTATGTCCTTTTTTGTTCAAATGATCAAGCAACAACTTCCCTCTTTAAAGATTCTGCATATTCTTGTTGGAGGAGCCTTTCTCTAGAACGTACTCACTAGGAAAACGCACAGGCCATCCACTGAATGTAGGAAACAGATGGAATAAGTCTGTAGTTTCAATATAGTTTTTGGTTTCTTAGATGCCCGTATAGCTAGTATACCTGTAGTTGATGGTCCCAGCTTACTCTGATCTGCCTTATGGTTTTATCTGTCATACGTGCGTGTCATTTTCCATGTGATTATGTAATATGTAAGCTTCACTCTTTAAAGTTTCTGTATATCCTCGCTGTTGTTGCCTTTTGGACCTTAGTGATATTTATTGGTTGATTTGTGCTTTGCCACGTGATTGTGTCCTTTTTTTTATTTAAATAGTCAAGCAAATCCTTCACTCTTTAAAGTCTGTATCTTCTCGATGATGTGGTCTTTCGCTAAGACATACTCACGAGGGAACGCACAGACTATCCACTGAATGTAAAAAAAACATACCTAAACGCGTCTTGGGGAAAACAGAACATGTTTGGAGTATCCACCAACATTTGTGGTCGGTTTATTATTATGTGAGAGACCGACTACTAAAGGAAAGATATCGAAACGGTTTAGACAAAACCAGTGAGGACGGGTTAATCAAACTATGAAGTGTTAAAAGACTAAAGATTATTTTCGGTTAAAATAGCTTTATTCTGCAGGTCAGCTTTTCTTGAAATATTGTAGATACTGTTTAAGCTCGTCATTTTTTATTTAATCGTTACAATTGCTCGAAAATCGTTTAAGTCAACCTCTTGCCAGGGGAAAAAACGTTTGTTCAGGACTTAAACAAGTTGGACTCGTTGAAGAGGCACTTAAGTAGCAGGGAGGCGCCAGGTATTCTTTGCCCAAGACACGAGTCATCACGGTCACGAAGATTCCCCAGCAGAGCAGTTATGGCCGCGTGTCGATCCGGCTCGGCGGAGGGCCATTTATAAATATTTGGGGTGTTAAATGGCCCGAGAAATAAACAAGTGCTTCGTGGGAAAGACGACCAGATTTACAAATGAGGGTTTGATTGAAAATTATGACTTATGGGCGAGAGGCACCCTGCGAAAACGGGGGCTCGGATCCCTTGCGGGTCTTTGTCGACTCATCGTTTGAATTAACCGACAAAAAGGGGAACTAATTTGATAATAGTCGTATTCAATGGCTCGAGATTAATCCGGCCTTACCAAGCTATCAATTATTGTTTTATCCATTTAAATAAAAAACCTCCAAACAAAACTGCAATGACTACACTACAACAAATTGATCTAGTGTTGATAGCCCAGCATCTTTAGCTGCATTAAATTAAAAATTAATTTTTCTTTAATATAGAAACATGCTGAAAAATAATCTTCAAGCTCGACAAAAATTCTAAATCGAGAGGGACACGAAAAGAAATTCATAGAGAAACCCACTCGCAAAACTTACGGGTAACAGAACTCCAGCTGCTATAGATTAATTAGTGAAGGCAGCTGGAACCATAAGGGAATAATATAGGTCACTCGAAAATTCTACATTTATTGAGTAAGGTCAACAACCAACTACTGGGCGTTAGCGATAAAACGGTGAAAACACCTTTAGGGAAAAAGCACTTTCAGGTAGTTACTCCCTGTGATTACAACTATAGTGCGGATGATGACCATCGTAGCCTAGACTGCTTCACCGATGACTCACTCATTAAGGAAAAGGGAAGCGGTGCTGGAATACACATACATAAATTAGGGATCAGCATCTCCTCCCCTCTTGGTAATAACACCTCAGTCTTTCAGGCGGAGGTCTGGGCCATCAATGTTTGCTGCAGAACACTCATGGATAACAAGATTAAGGGAAAAGATATTAGAATTTTTTCCGACAGTCAGGTCAGTCTTAAGTCATTACAAAAAGAGTTATCAACATCTAGGCTGGTAGAGGAAACCGTTGAACTTATTAATAGGATTACTACCAGGTACGAGAATAGGGTAACCCTCATATGGATACCAGCTCATAAGGGGCACTATGGCAATGAAGAGGGGGACAACCTGGCCAAAGAAGGCTCAAATACCGCGTTTGTCGGGCCACAACCGGTATTACCCCACTCTATAAGCACAGCGAAAGATAGTTGCTGGGGCATGAAACAATTCCTGAAAGAATGGAATCTGTCCCCCGGACATAGGCAATCGAAGGAGTTTCTGAAGGAAATCAAACCAAAAGAACCGAAATGGTTATTCTTTAACTCAAGGAGGGGAATTAGGAGGCTGATAGGTATCCTAACGGGCCATTGCCCCTTGAGAAGACACCTCTTCTTAATGGGTATTCTACCAGACCCCTTTTGCCGCTTCTGTGAAATAAAAGAAGAAACGGCTCAACACTACCTCGCAGAATGTGATAGGTATGCCAGGAATAGATTTGAAACTTTTGAAGGAGAGAACATTGACAAATCACTCCCCAAGATAAAATGGTCCAAAATCTTGGGGTTTGTAAACAGGTCCAAGAGGTTTATGCAGGGCTCGTGAGCCGACCAAGTCCCGGACCTTTTAGGGATGGGGTACGGGCCTACCTAGGCTTTTAACCCTATATATATATATATATATATACTGGTAACAGAAATAAAACTGGAAAGTCTCCAGATTGGACACTGAGATGACAAATGTACCAGATATGATGTACTGTCAGAAGAAACGTTGTGTAGATTTCTGCCACTAGGAGAGGAAAACATGCAAGCAGTCTCAAGTAAACCACTAGCCAAGCTATGGAACGTGATTAACAACCTAAAGCTTAATTTCAATTAATTATTCTTTTTATGTAAGGTCTTGGTTGAAATGAAAAAGTTAGCGTCACGTGCTGGATTCGAACCCATGAACTTCGGCTCAATACGCCACTTGAGCTGTCGTGACAATGGTTAGAGCAGCGACGTATTAAGTCGAAGGTCGAGGGTTCGAATCCCGTTCGTGACGCTAACTTTTTCATCTCAATAAATAATTAGTATGGTCAATTAGACCACTAAACATAAATGGATTAATATACTAAAGCTGAATATTGAGCTCTAACAAAAGTAGACGAGCACAATAGATTTATTTAGTGGAAGTGCAATAAGCTCTGTGGCCACCTCAAGGAGACATGACTTCATTACTAAAGATTTTTCACATTATAAGGAAGCACTTGAAATGAAATTAAAAATAACTTCAAGCTGGGCCTCGGGTCGACCCAAGCTGGAAAGCTTTCCGAATTGAAGTTTTACAATTCAGGACTCCTGTGTGTCTATTCGAAGCGCAATAATGATGGAAATCATTACGAAATAATTGGTGGATACGAAACATCATACGAAAAAACACCAAACTACTAGTTGGCAGTTAAGTGAGCGGAATACTTCGAGAGGCTTCGTAAAATGTGCTGGTCAAAAACTACTTTTCGACTGACTTTTGGTTTATGGAACTGGATCCGAATGAATAACGTATTAAGAAATAAGGTACATGAAAAAATAACATGCACACGTTAGCTGTACTTCAAGACTTTAAGTAATCAATGGGTTCATGTACAAAAATAGTACATCGTGAAACATGTTAGTGAGGTCTGCAATATACATGAAATTATCCTGTTTGCCAATTTTCTCCGTTTTGTGTCAGAAGCGTTTCGGCATTTTATTACCATTTACATTCAATCAGAAAGACATATCCACTGATAAATGCATAGAATAACCACTGAAAATGCCGAAACGAGACTGACAGATTTGGTGTCAGATCCTCATCAGTGCCAAAACTACCGATGTATGCGCTAAGTTACTCTAAAATTCTAAATATAATCGTTTTTTAAGTAGTAACTATTACAAATAACGAAAACTGGATAAGCAGTCCTGAAATAGTACGACCCTCTTGCCACGCCCTGTTTATAACCCTGACGTTGCGCTATATTTTTTTTTTTTTTCCTATCCGCCGGTATTTTGAGGTTATTTCAGATTGTACGGCTGTTGTCTCTGAGCTAAATAATCAACAGTTCAATAGCGTAAATAATTGTAAAACGAGAGGGAAAAGCAGGTGTGAAACAGCACGACCATCTTGCCACTCCCTGTTTATATCCCTGACGTTACGCTATTTTCCTGCAGAATTGTCCTTCCGCCGGTATTTTGAGGTTATTTGAGATTGTACGGCTGTTGACTCTGACTTGAATAATCAACAGTTCAATAACGTAAATAAATTTAAAACGAGAGGAAAAAGCAGTGGTGAAACAGCACGACCATTTCGCCACGCCCTGTTTATAACCCTGACATTGCGATAATTGATCCGGCAGCGGTATTTTAAGGTTATTTCAGATTGCTAGGTTGTTGATTCTGAGCTGAATATTCAACAGCTTAATTGTGTGTATGGAAATTAAAAGACAGTTCCACGACAGCACGAACTTCTCACCACACCCTGCTTATAACCCAAACGTCTCTCTATTTGGCCATATTATTTTCCTATTTCTCTTATTTTCCTATTGAAAAGTCTCCACATTATAAAGAATAAAAATGTGATATTACAATATTTTATCTCTTAAGAATTTTTGTAATAACCAAGGCACAATTATCCAGTACGGAAATAAAGTGGCTGCCGTTTGGGAAATCAAGTAGTGAACGCAGTTAATCATTGCTGGACCATCTCACGTAAACTTTTACGTTTCAGACTTTAACAGCTTTACCGAAATGGTGTTTTAAAAGTTGACTTGAAAGTAGAGAAGAGTTTAAATAGTGAGATTTAAGAGTTGATGAAGGTTGATGACCGTGGAAGAGTTTAGGTGAAGTTGGGCGTGAGTGGCGGCTCAAAGGGTGGCTCTATTAGGGGGTGAGTGTGGTCATTCGAGTGGCCCTCAACTAGGCGGATAGTTAGGCAGGTGATATCACACGCTCTACCGTATTATTGATAAATTGCTTAAAGGAAACCCTTTTCAACTATCTTCCGGGCGACCGGTCACCATTTTTTGCTAGTCAGTTTCAAAAAACAAAAATTCACGGAGCACGAACGGAAAAATTACGCCGCGAAATGTCTAAAATAGACATTCGTTGTTAAATAGACACGGCAAAGGATAAAAAGTCTGCTGACAGCTTGATCCTTTCCTATCATCGTCTATTCTCAATGACATTTTGTGGGCATTTCCCAGTGTGTACATACTTATTGTCTGTAAATTTTAAGTATGTGCAATGCCCGTCCTTTTTGCTCGTCTTGGAATTCATGGATGTTCTGTGTAAGGTATTTGACTTTTTTCTGCCTGTCTGACCGATGTATTGGCATATCCATACATCTTCATTCTTATAGTTTTCTGTGTCGTTTGGATTGTTTGGTTCAGCATGTATTATGGAATCTGTTGCTGTTGATTAAATCCGTATGTTAAATTTCGATTTTTTGACGGTTTTGATAATGGTTAGGTGAGAACACTATCCCAAGGGGCAATTTTAACAAAACAAAAGAACAAAAGAAAACAAAAGGCCGGAGGAATTAAAAACAACAACCTCGTCGGATATAAAGTCCTGAGCAGTTTGGGATTTCATCAGGGCTCTGTCATTGGGGATAACAACAAAATTATCCTTGAGGTCTTACTCCTGGGAGAGGAAAAGCCCAGGTCTAGAGGATACTCACGACAGCCTTATGCTTAACGAATACCTCTATGCAATAACGGAGATTGGACAATAGACCAATATTGGTCGCGGTGAGTAATGGTCCTAAAAAGGCAGCTCTCCTTAACCTTAGGTGACAAGGTGCATGCTATTATTTTTATGCAAATCAGGTCTGCTAGTACATTATATTTAGTATATCAACTTTTTTGGTGAATGTTGTCTCACGATCTCACTGAAGAGGTTTCCTCCAAAATTTTATGAGAATATCAATGGATAGTGCGTCTTTGCGTGTTTTTATCTTAGTCTGTTGTCCGACTGTGACCATGATACTTAAAGCAGACCTACCAGAAACTAACAAGCAACAAATTGTCTACGTGCATTTGAAATTCCAACTGCGACCAAGAAGCTTCAAGTAGCAGATGATCCATGGTTACAGTCTACGGGGGATGACCTGAGACTATCAAGCTTCAACTAGCCGACGTACAGTTGTGAACGACATACTTAAAGCAGTACACAATCCGGGCTTAAGTGTAGATCCATTCATCACCACCGACCTCCGAAATGCTTCCAATATTGTCCTCGACATTGAAGTGCGTTTCGGGCATCTAGACTACTTCAGTGGCTGATCTTTCCCAATGTTTTGCCGTTGGATAGGTTTAAAATGCCAAAACCAACGAAAATAAAAAGACCAAGATGACTGGAAAGTATCTCAGCAGATGGTCCCGGCTAACAGTCGAGAATAATTCAGCACCATTGATCTGTGAAAGGCTTCCAGTAGTGTGCTCAACATTGAAATGTTTGTGCGTTTCGGACATTTGCATGGAGTGGTATGTGTGTTTCCCAGTGTATTGGTCCTCTCGATAGGTTTTAAAATGCCTAAATCAATGAAAATAAACAGACCACGATGTCCGGAGGTATCAAGCTACCAACTGGCGGGGTACAACTGTTGCCGAGAGCATTAAAGTGGATGGAACTTGCTTACACTCTCGATTTATTCAGCATCATCGAACTCTGAAAGGATTTCCAATGTGTCATCCGCACTGAAATGCCAAAAACATACAGCTTTCGGACATTTAGACATCCCTATTGGTTGGTTTGTGTGTTCCGCAATGTGTTTGTCCTTTTTATAGGTTTTAATGCCAAACCTAGGGAGAATAAACAGGACAGGATGATCGAATACTATATGTTGACGTTTGAAGTACAGCTATGACCGAGATGCTTAAAGCAGCAGACAATCCGGGCTTGCATTCTTGATTAATGAAAGGCGAGAGGTATTGAAAAGTTGTATTCTTAGCATTGAAACGTCTGCGTCTTTAAGGCATTCACACATCTTCTGAGAATGGTATGTGTGTTTGTTTCCCAGTGCTTTTGACCTTTTTATAAATTGTAAAGCCAAAACCAGCGAGGTTATGCAGACAAGAATCACGAGAGATAGTGACGTTCTCTGACATTTAACAGTACATCTGAGTCCGATGAAGACAAAACGTCAGCATTAAAGATATGTACTGGGGGCGTCGGTTTAGCGTTGAAACGGCGCTCATCACTGTAAGGTAAAGGTCGGGTTCGAATCCAGCAGCCTGCATTCGAACGACATACCGACATACTTACAAATGGGCTTTCTTTCAAAAACCCGAGGGTTGATATAACCTCTGCTGTCGGGGATCCTCGTTAAAAAAGACATGAACTGCGACTTTTCAATTGTGTTCCTAGCATTGAAACGTTTTAATCAAAGCACACAAAAATTTTGAACATCCATAAACGGCTGGAAATAATCAATTACATAAAACTAATATTTGACTATGATTGGATATAGTTGACAATCACATGGGCGTTTGTGGAACATGTCTGAGAGTTGATTACCTGTACCTTGTTAGTTAATGAACACCATGAACTTCTTTCTCAGCCGTTTGGCAGTTTCGTCTAGGCATTCTACCATCTCCAAAGCATGGTCTGAGCATTTCCTCGTGTGTAGAGCAATTAATTAAAATAATACTAAGAAATCAAGGAGAAAAACTACGTATGTGCGCTAACCAAGTGAAAAACAGAATATAAACCTGGTTTCACTGAAGATAACTGAAAGTTTCTAACCCAGTCTGACAGAAAAATATAGTGGAAGTAGACGGACAAACTGAAGTAGAATACCCTGTGTGATTTATTCTTCTTCTCTCAAATATAATGCGTAGTTTACTCGTCCCCAATCATCGTGATCTGTCAATTCTCATTTATCTTGTTTGACAGACTCCTTTCGTAATTGTTCCATCTTCAGTGGTGGGAAGAAATTTTAGAACGAAAGTCAGCTTAATCCGAATTATGAAATTACTTTATCTACTTATCAAGCTATTATTTAATTAGTGTAATAAATGGCTGTCTGGCGGGCTTAATTTTCAACTGCCCAAATGGGATTTCGCTTGGTGACTAGGAAGATTCGCCCCGTTATCAATCAACTCTTTTCACCCTCAGGGGCCACTTTCCCGACATGGCTAAGCTTTCTTTCCCAGGGGCTTTTCGCGCTGGCAAACAGGCTTAATTCCGTTACGTCGCCTACGGATGAGAGGAAAAATGCATGGTCGGATGCATTTTTGAAAACCGGCGGAGCGTTCGGGTAAATTTTTATCCGGCCGAGTTTTTCGTCGTTTTTTTTTCACTTTTTTACGCAGTGATGCAACAGTGCATGACAGTCTGAATGCACCGGGACTCTACTTTGATTGAGTTTTTTTTTTAATTTTATTTATTTTCAAACGGGTTCAGATTTTTTATTTGTTTTATACTCCACCTCCCACGGTTTTAGAAGCACTGAAGTGAAAGCAACGTGAAACAAGTGGAGGTAGAAATTGTTAACAATATTTACCTTCCGATTTGAGTTTTTAAAGAAATATGCTTGTACAACTTAAAACTTAATTACAACAAAGTTTTCTTCTGTGCTGGATAGCTCATCAATGGAAGGTCTGGGGCGGGATCGGATCTCAGGATCTTGAATTTGATCCCGACCCCATTCAAAAATGAGTTTCTTCGAGGGAAGAACAACGGCACACTAAGGTCTCAATTCACACATGCGTTGCGACCCCCAGAAATGGAGCCAGGAAGAAATACAATAAGCTATAAAGAGCTGCAGGAGCTGCAGTGCTCAGAGGGACTCCTCCCACACAACCACACTATTTTTTAAAAAAGATTTAATTTAAAAAATGTTAAACTACAATAGAATACAGTTTTAATGGTAATATGGTGCGACGTTCGTAGTAAAAAATATACAACTTCACTGATTTTAGCGGGGAACATACTTACCCGATGCAACGCTATGCGACGCTACCTGATGCTACCCGACGCCTTGCCACGTTTTGGTGGGGTGTGCACATCTATGCGACGTCAATCGCCACGTACAGTCACACAGCATGTATCACAACAATCAGTATCGCAATCGCAACGCCTCTTTTGTTCTTAATACATTATTTTGAGAAAAACCATGTAACAATGGAATAAATTGTTTGTCAAACTTAATTATCTTAAATATACAATCAATTAAGGTTTTTAGTTGAGATGAAAAAAGTTAATGGCGCGAGCGGGATTCGAACCCACGATCTTCGGCTAGATACGTCGCTGCTCTACCACTTGAGCTATCGTGACCTCGATCCACTCGGACATCAACTTCCTATCTCAACATTTGAAAAATGGCAAAAAGGAGGGAAAACTCATAAGGTGGGGTTGAGATAGGAAGTTGATGTCCGAGTAGATCGAGGTCACGATAGCTCAAGTGGTAGAGCAGCGGCGTATCTAGCCGAAGATCGTGGGTTCGAATCCCGCTCGTGCCATTAACTTTTTTTCATCTCAACTAAACGCCTTAATTAATTGTAATGATTTAATTGGTCAAGCAGACCACGAAATTAGTGAATTGTCTTAAATATAGTTATTGCGGTGTTTTGTTTCTTTTTTTCAAATTTTCTTCCTAACCGTCATAATTAAATTTTTATAAAAACATGAATATTTGATCTCGATTCCATTAAATTAGGAATGTTGTAATTAATATAACGACAAAATTACATATACTTAGTTTGAAATATACTACAAAAATATGAGTGTCCAGTACTCGACGAAAATGGCGTAATTTTATGAGCCAAAGCATGAAATAAATTGTTAGTTAAATTTTACGAGCAAAACCATGAAATAAATTGTTAGTTAAATTTTATGAGCAAAACCATGAAATACATTGTTAGTTAAATTTTATGAGCAAAACCATGAAATAAATTGTTAGTTAAATTTTATGAGCAAAACCGTGTAATAAATTGTTAGTTAAATTCATTACATCAAAAAATGTTATTCCGGTGTTTGATCAATTTTCTACCAAACCATTTTAAAAAAAAAAATTGAAATAAAATCTAATGAATTTTTGATCTCGGTTGATTTGGTTTATATTAAAATAAGTATGTTGTAATTAATATAACGACAATAATACAAGTAGTTTGAATAAAAATATAAGTATCCAGTTCTTTTTGTCTTCGACTGTACTCGATGCTACCCGACGAAAATCTGGACAGTGGGGATCGCAGAGCGTAGAGTAGGGTAGCGTCGCATAGCATCGGGCAGATGTGCATGGGGGTAATGCAATCTTATGGAAAATTGGACTTTGGATTTTCGTCGGGTACAGTCGCGTGTATCACAAATCAGTATCGCAATGGCAACGCCTCTTTTGTTCTTAATGTGTCATTTTGAGCAAAACCATCTAATAAGTTGTTTGTTAACTTTTATGAGCAAAACCATGTAATAAATTGGGTAGCGTCGCATAGCGTTGCATCTGGTAAGTGTGTTCCCGGCTTAAGTGTTGAAAGTGTGCAAGGTTCTAAACTATAAAATAAACAAAAAAGACAGAAACACATCTATGATTGTTTATCAAGAAATATGAATAATTCAATAATAAATAAAATGTGAAAACATAAGATTTATTTACAGGAACTTCATTCTCAGTCATCCGTGCTGGTAAGGCTGGACAATAGCTTACAATTAAGGAGCCTAGTTCAGTCTTTTGTTGCGTTTCAAACACGAAACTTTCAACAACAAAGTTCACCTTGCCTCATTAAATTAATGGTAATAAAACTATCGCTAGAATCTAAAAATATTCATATAATACAAATTTATCATCGTCCTTTATTATCGTGCCGCACAGTGGGACCAAAACGCAAAAAGCGGGAAAAAATCAGTAGTACCCAAGCTATTTGAGTAAGTTCCCAAAAATTTGTACGTTTAGGTTTTTTGAATCCAATTTAAATTTAAACTTTTTCGAATCGATTGGACCACAGCCAACAGTCCAAAATTGTGGTCCAAAATCCAAAAGTAGAACAACTATCACCAATAATCATCATGGGTATCGTTTTCTATGTTTTTCTACACGGTGAATTCAACGAAACTATTCTCGAATCGATTGGACCATAGCAAGACGTCCAAAAATTGTGGACGGCAGACTGGTAGAATAGATGGTAGAAATAACTGCTACAAGTTGCAAAAAAATAATCTGGCGTATTGACTCAGATGGACTTACTCACAATAATTGTATCTGAATAACTATTATTTACACTGTTGAAACACAAACTGTAAAAAAAGATAAGAACAAATTCTCTCACAAAAAAACCTCTATTTTAATAGGAAATTAAACGCTGATCACGAATATAACCATGAAAAAGACATTAAGTCAAAAATCCCCTTTTGAAATAACCATTTCTGACTAAAAATCGTAAAATTGCGTTTAAAATAAAAGCTCTGCTTAAGAGCTTTCCAATGGTTATCTTTTTAATTGTTTTTACTATTTCTGTTAGAGTAGTAAATTGGCTTTTTTAGGTTTTTTAGGCATAGTGTCAGTTATTGTAAAAAATAGTTCAGGCCAAACCATGTATTCGATATTTGGCTAACCGTTAGAACCTATGAATAGGACATTTACATAGAAAAACGCACAGACCAATCCCCGAAGATGGCGAAATGGCAAAATGATTCTGATAGACAAACTAGGAACTCGGCATTTGGCTATCAGAACCTATGATATGACCAACTCTTAATTACCAAAACGCACCTGAAGTCTAGCACAACAAGGATAGGCAGACTAGGATGACGAACAACTACAAGGCTACAACAAGAAATATCACAATCATTACAATAATGAGAAATTCACTAATTCCGTGGTCCGCTTGACTAATTAATATCATCCAATTAATTAAGGTTTTTAGTTGAGATAAAAAAGTCAATGGCACGAGCAGGATTCCAACCCACGATCTTCGGATTGATACGCCGCTGCTCTACCACTTGAGCTATCGTGACCTCGATCCACTCGGAAACCAATTTCCCATCTCAATCGCAACTTTTGAATTTTCCCTCCTTTTTGCCATTTTTCAAATGTCGTGTACCATGTTGTGTCCTTGAAAAATGGCAAAAAGGAGGGGAAATTCAAAAGGTGTGGTTGAGATGGGAAGTTGGGGTCCGAGAGGATCGAGGTCACGATAGCTCAAGTGGTAGAGCAGCGGCGTATCTAGCCGAAGATCGTGGGTTCGAATCCCGCTCGTGCCATTGACTAATAATGAGAAATGTTAGTATTTTAATGAGTATACCCTCTGCCCTAAGGTTATCAGGACTCATTTTTCACATATTCGAAATTGTTTTTGAACCACGTTAAGAAACCACAATTTGTATCTGTTATTTCCTAGGATGTCAAAAAAATAAGAAAGATCAAAGATTATTAAGTTAAGCAATTACTTTCCAATCGAAATTTGGTCCATTAACGATCCTATTTTCGAGTTATTAAATAACGTTCCGTTTGTTATTTAGTAGACCCTTTCCCAAATGTGACACGTGGATTGTTACAGTCGTCTGCTAGTGCGAGTTATACTGATAGCACGTGGCCCGGTTCCAATTAGGGCCCACCCGCCGGCACCGCCACGCCACCCTGCATCTCGCTCATCCCTACGACTCTAATCCCGAGTTCTAATCAAATTTGTGCGTTTACAGGTCTGGTTCCAGAACCGAAGGGCCAAGTGGAGGAAGACTGAAAAGTGCTGGGGGAGGAGCACCATCATGGCAGAGTACGGCCTCTACGGTGCCATGGTCAGGCACTCGCTTCCCCTACCGGAGACCATCCTCAAAAGTGCTAAGGAGAACGAATGCGTGGCTCCCTGGCTCTTAGGTACTATATCTTCACATTTTAAACTATTTTTATTTCAATCGAAACTCAGAGAAAGAGAAGTAAAACAAAAACCATTAACGATGAGCAAGGAACTGACCATAAAACCTATCATAAAGATTGTAAAGTTTTGCTGAGTTTCTAGTGATTTACAATTTAACCTGAAGGTTAGAAAATCGATTTTCTTTTTAAATGTGGTCTAAGGAATAAATCTGGTCAGTCAGACGTGTTTCCGTCTATCGTCATATGAGACGATCTAGTTACACATTGACGCGTAATGGTTTCGTGTGAACTTTGAAGCCATTGAAAAGGAATAGCCCAAAACAACCACTAAAGACGGTGAAAATTGACTGACAGACAAAGCCTGCGAGATTGGGCAGACCAGGATGACTAAGGACTAGGAAAGATGGAAACAATCCAGCTACTAGTACATCACCTACAGGAAATTTTAAGCTTCTATAACTAGGCAACTATACCTTTTATTATAATATATTTTCGAGCAATTGTAACGAATAAATACACAAATTAGTTAGTTTCTCACTCGGCAATTGAACTAATAAAAAAGAACTTAATTCAGCGATATTGGGCGGACTATGATGAACTAGTAACATATTGACGCGTAATGGTTTTGTTTGAACTTTGAAGCCAACGAAAAGGAATAACACAAACCAACCACCAAAGATGGTGAAAACTGACTGACATACAAAACCTGCGAGATAGGGCAGACTAGAATGACCGGAGACGATCCAGGTCCATCACCCAAAGGGACATCTAAGAAACAACAGCTATATTAAAAGTTCATACATATTGTATCTATTTTTTTCATTCCCCATTTACCATACACACGTAGAAAAGAGCAGACTAACCATTATATCACTAAAGTCTGACAGACAAAACCTCAGAGATTGGGCAGACCTGGAAGACTGGCGCCGATCAAGTGACAGGTCCATCACCCACAATTAAAAGTTCATATATATTGTGTCTGTGTATTATTTCGACGTGTTCAGTCATTTTCCTATATACAGTGAATGATCGATCATTTCCTCGTGAGAATACCTGGCGACAGACATCAGCGAGAATATGCAAAATCTTAAAAGAGTGCTGTTTTGTTTGACCGTTGAAACTAAAATATAAGCACATAATTCCGTGGAATAGTACAAACCGACCACTAAAAATAACGAAAGGTTTCTGGCAGACAAAACCAAAAAGATTAGGAAGTCCAGGATGACCGGAAAAGATCCAGCTACTGGTACAGCAGCTACAAAGAAATCTAAGAAACAACTATATTGTATCCCCAAACATATTCTGTCTGCTTGGTCTTTCCGGTACTTTTGAACGTTTTCCTACATTCAGTGAATGCTCTGTGCGTTTTCTACATGAGTATGTCCTGGCGATAGACAACAACAGCGAGACAACAACTCTTTTACCAACTCAAATCATCATATCAAAGAGTGATGGTTTGTTTGTCCATCAAAACCTATAAAGTAACACTAAATATCACTAAATTCTAATCAGCGAGATTCTTCTGGCTATTAAACTTATGAACAAGACATAAACACAATAAATCATTTGATGTTGCGAAATACCAATGCCCTTCAGTCTGAAAACATTGTCGATTCGGCATTTGCTAACCATTAGAACCAAGAAACAGTCTAAGCACTTGGAAACGCTCAGACATTCACTGAAGATGACTTCACGTCTAAACTCTTCTCACAGAAGTACAGGAATTTTTTAAATTAGGTACATCAAGAAAGTAGTTGTTCCTTGTCAGGAACATATCCAATAAAGTTCTTAAGTTATTTCTTTTTTTTTTTTTTTTTTTTTTTTTCAAAAAGAAAGGAGCCCGGGATCATTAAACATCCCGAAACACGACCGCCTATTGCTAAATTAATTAAAAAGAGCAAGATTATTTTGCAGTTTCCTTCTATGTGTTGGTATGTCGAAGGGGTGGTTTTCGGCGGGTCGGTGAGCTTCTAGTATGAAGAAGTAGGGGTAATTCACCCCCTAGGCAAGGACTCTTTAATTAAGACCCCCCCTTTCTTTATCTCGGCACCCCGTCAACCATTCCATTGGCCTGGAGAATGGGGAGCACTTAGAACTTTTCCTTCGAAATAAGGGTCCCTTCGGGAAAATGGCCGTCACACCTTAATTTCAATCATTTGGAGATTTTTTCTGTATTAATTAATAATTAGTAATAATGTTAATACAGAAAAAAAATCCTGATAACGAGAAAATTAATAGAAACAAGATGATGTCCATTAAAGTATAAAATGTGCAGTAAAACTATTTTTAAGTTTTGCACAATCACGTTTCGACCTCAGTCAACTGCCCCATCATCTGTGGAAGATTGGAATTCTGGAGAATTGGGAATATGACCGTGGCAGTGGCTTGACCAGGAACATGTGATACTTCGTGTCCCCAAAGGTCGGGAGGAGAATTTTTCAAAAATTTTGTGCATAAACAAAAAACATTCAGCACTCGATAGTTAAGTTGCATGCATAAGGTCAAACAATATCCAAATTTAAAGCCGAAGGTAAAAAAAAAATGGTTCTCATTTTTGAGCCAAGAAGAACCAACAAATAAATAAAACTCACACCGCGACTTAGTCCCCACGGACTCTCACACGAGTTATGGCAAACCCACACGTTTTGCACAACCTAAGACCACAAAATAGATCATAGTTCTCATGAGTTAAAAAATTGACTACAGCTTAAACCATTTTAATTAAATATTTTGTTAATATAATTCAAGCATAGCTAGATCACGTCCGAACGTTTCAGCATTCACGTTCACTGGTTGGCCTGTGCGTTTTCCCGGGTTTATGTCTTTTTATACGTTTTACTTTATTTTGAAACTAGCTGACAAAGTTAACCAGAAAGAATATAACATAATATTGGCATTTAACCATCCAATATTTTTAAAACTTAATATGTCGAAACGGGCACATTAGAAATTATTTTAATTAAATTTTGTTTAATTTTTCTCTGCAAACTTTCATTTTGTATATATAGGTTGTCACCAGTATATTCGGGATGTTATTGGTTTAAAAAGTAAGTAAAATAGCATTTAAGATTTATAAAAATTAGAGGTACAATTAAGAAGTTCTAAGCTTAATTTTCGCCATTTTTTAGGGTACTTTTTTCTTATTGGGAAAAATGGATCGAAACGAATTAAAATGGCTTTTTTTATTTTAAAAAAAGCGGTGTGCTTTGATATACTTGTACTTTGTAATAAAGGTACTCCCTGAGTATCAGCTATGATATTTAAAAATCGCCAAAGGGGCAAAAATCTAGTAATATTTCTTTTGTATTTTCCATGTGCGGTATCGTAGCTGCCAAAACTCAGGGACACCTTTTCGATGACGGTACGTAGGACTTAATTTACATAATAACGAGTTCTCGCTTCTGCCAAATAATCGTAAATATCAAAATCGATTTAAAAAAAAAATTGGAATGCACGGGCTTAGCAAGAGTCAAAGGCTGGCTTTTTTAATTACTAATAAATCCACGGTCATTTTGAATAATTATTTTAAACCGTCAATTTGTAGTAGGTGCAATTATTATATTGTATAGTAATAAAATTGATTTTTTGTTTATATTTAAGGTGAGGATTTCATTTTTAAAAATGGCATTTCATTAATTTCCAGGTATGCACAGAAAGTCATTAGAGGCGGCGGACACGCTGAAGGAGGACACGATGACTTCCGGCGGAGGGTCTGAGCGAGACGAAGAGTCCGAAGGTTGCGGAGGCGGCGGAGGCGGGAGCGAAGACCCAGAACAGTTCAGGAACAAGAGCATAGCCTGCCTAAGGGCGAAAGCCCAAGAGCACTCGGCCAAAATCCTAGGCCTCGGGAGCGGGGGAGATTCCGGAGGCGGAGGCGAAGTTATGAGGCACCAGCAACAGCAGCAGCAGCAACAGCAGCAACAACAACCGCCCGACTCCAACGGCAACACAGTGCAGCACCACATATACTAAAAGCGAGGTTCATCCGACACCGTTCTGAAAACCGGGGTTTTTTTTGGTCTAGTCGCGTATATATCAATAAAAAGAACACACTTCGATTTTTATATAGTGTTTCAAGGCATCATTTCTTAATAATTCTCCCCAAAAGATTTTTTACTCAAATTTACGTACTTAACCATTTTCTTTTATAAATTTAACAATAGTTTTTGGTGTTTCTAGTATGATGTATGATGGGTCCGTCTAATTTCGCTGGTCCTCTCTCAAATCGGTCTAGACATGCATCGATGTAGCCTGAAACACTCTGTATTAATAGAAGTCGTGAATTCTCGCCGCCCTGGATTATTTTATGGAAACCGCGACCCCAGATTTTCAAAAAGGTGTTGCCCGATACCGCCTTGAGCAACAAAAGGTCAGCGATAGCAAAAAGTGCTCAAAATTTTATCCGACAGTGTTACCGAAGACGCCGATCATCAACATCGAACCCAGCAGTTCCGACAACGAAAACAACTCATGTGTACCTGTCAGTGTCCGCTCTAGAGACCTTTTGATCCTCAAGAACATAGAAATAAATAAATGTGGGTGGGAGGCAGTGTACAATTGTATATTTAAACAAAACACACACATAAAAAAATATAATTAATAATTTTTCAATGTGCAATATTTATATAATAATGTAAGACTACAAAAAAGAATTTTAAATATGTAAAAAAAATAATAATAAACATTGTTTTTATATTATTTTTTCGTCCGTTTTAAATGAGATTATTAATAATATTTGACAAATATTACCAATTTTTCTAAATTAAAAAAAATCCTTTAGGTCTGAGAGCTGTATGTAAAGTTTAGTGATAAGAATTTATTCATTATGAGTGATATAATGCTACTTTGTATAAACGTTGATTTTTGTATATATTTTGTAGAGCCGACAACGATGTGGGTGTTGGTAAAATATGTGACTCGTTATTTGTCTATTTTTTTTTTTTTTTCCATTCAGGGGAAGCCTCAGAATTATTTGGTGCTTTGATGGGCGGGCATGCTTTTTTTCAAATTGTAGACTTTCCCATTGGTCAAATTCATTATTAGGACGAACGTGCAATAAAATGGAGTCAAATTGTGATTAATGGGTACTTAAAAAAAAAATTGTAAATTGGACTAAAGTATATTGAAAATAAACTAGGGCCTTTCGATCCACTTTTTTGTTTTCTTTTTTGTAAATAGCGCTAAAAATTGACAAATTTGTACGAATGAGGAAAAATTGTTTAGTGAGCTTAAAGTATATTTAAAAAGAAAAAAATTATTGTAAATACTGTTTCTCCCAAAGAATTGTATAAAAGCAAACTGAAGAAAATGAATTTTTTTCCTTTTGAGAGAATAAACGTTTTGTATTTTTTAATTTTGAAATTTCCCTTTAATAATATTAAAAGAAAATTTTCGAGAAAAAAACGTAATGTATAATGTATTGTTTATGTCACTTTAACATAGATGTTTACCATTTGGGCAGATAAACAAAAATATAAAAAATACTATATAAACGAGAATCATGTTTACTTTTTCCATGGTTGTGTTTTTTAATCATTTTCTTTCTTTCAGAATAATAATTCACCGTTGTATTCAATAATGGATAAAAGGCAATAAGTGAAATTAAAAGCGTAGGAACATAAAACTTTAATATAGGGGGGTGATTCACGAATAATATATCAAATTTCAGGGGGGGTTTCTACACCCAAAAATCAACAAGAAAGTTTCTCTCCCTATCTGATTTTAAATAATAAGGGTGATATTTCTTATTTTGAATTTTTACAGGAAAACTCGTATTTCTACATAAAAATTCATATATTCTGAACCCTTGTTTCAATTTGAACACGCTTTGGAAAGGACTGACTAAATTTCCATTAAGAAAACATACCCAACTAGGTTCGATACATAGCAGAGACACTTAGCATATCTCATACAAGCGTTTCAATGCATCTGGGAAAATTCGTCGGAACGATTCATGGGTTCCGGACATGTTGACTGAGAAGAGAGGAAAATCCAGTGAAAAACGCAGCGACCCACCTTTAACAACTCCAAAAGCTGTATTTCATCCCAAGAAGGTTGTGCATTTGATGAGATTGGAAGAAGGTGTTTTATTTTGAGCTTTTCTGGCCAAATCGTTAATTGCACTGTAAACTGCACACAATTGGTGCGATTATAGCCAGCAATTAACAAACAAAAATCCGAGATGTGCCAGAAATCGTTGGAGCTTGGTGGTAGTATTTAGCCCCTTCTTATTTTCTTCTGAAGAAACATTGGCCAATGAGCCATTCCCCTAATATATTTTTGGTGACGAAGCATTCCCTCTTTTGCCCTCTTCCATACCCCAAAAGAGAGTTGAACGATAGAAAAGAATTTTCGACTTAGTAAAGAAAAATTTTGGAATGCGCCTTCATCATGCTCACATTAAAATTTCGAAATTTTTAAACGTCCAATCACTCGTAACGAGGAGTTGCAGCTTGCATCCTACATAAATTCTTTCCTTCCTGTGATAATGTACCATTGATGCTAGATGTTAAGGTTAAAAAGGAGTCGGCACCTTCACGGCCTTACCCGCCGCGACCAATATTGGTCAATCGAGCAATTTCCATTAAGTTTAAAGCGCCAAAACTTTATTAAGAGTTCCCGTGAGGTGGAATCTCAACCTGCATTTTGCACCAACAGAGGACATGTTCTGCCGTTTCTTCTTCTCCTGTAAATATCCTCACAGATTTGTTTCTGCTGCTCCGAGTCCTTATAGCCTCTACAGTCTGCAGTGTCCAGTCAGCAACCAACTATCATTTTACCACGTTCTACGTTTAGTATTTTGTCCGTTGGTTTCTGCGATAGTTCTTTGATGGACTTTTTCCTTGAATACAATCCTATTGAGCTGATGACCTATTCTTAATTGCCTCCTGGATCTACGTTTTTGGCAGTTTGGTATGCGGCAAATTGGTTCAGAATTTGCCTTGACAAATTTATTGTCCCTATTCCCTGGGTGCCCTGGTGCCCAAATAAGGGTTATTTTGTTGTGGTCCCCAATGTCGGAGGGCCTTGATGGAATCCAACGCTCTGAACTTTATTACCAATGAGGCTATCCGAGTGGATAGCAATTATTTTGTTGTAACACCCAGCCTTTTCATCTTCCTGGCACAGTATCCAACAGCCTGCTCTCCGCCTGAAAAAAAAGTGATATTTGCCCAAGGCTTATAGAATTCTAGTCCGTGGCTTACCATCTCCTGGCCCATGCTCGGTCTTAAAGCCATATCAGATATAGTCGGCATTAACCGGGATCCTTACAAGGAAACTTGTCTTCGGTTCACAGAGATTCTATTCAAGGAAGGAGGCATTTGAAGTTTATTCAGAGTCTATCTCACAGAAGTTAAGGGGAGAACTACTAAACCTAGGCTGGGTGGTCTAGAACAAAGCTGTCTGCTGGCTTGATACCACAGATTCCGAACGCTTATGTAAAACATAGAAGTAGCAAAAACAAGCCTGTACAGATATTGTCATGAAGAAGAAGGAACAGGGGAACATGTCCTCTGTTGAAGCAAAGACCCATGCAGTCTGAGAGTCCTACTCTTGGAAGAGGAAAAGCCAAGGCCTTAATAAAGTTTTTGGATCTTTAAAAAGCTTTAAGCTTAACGAAAAGCTATAGACAAAGAGTGCACAATAGAACAATACTGGTTGCGGTGCTTAAAGTCGTAAAGAGGTTAACTCCCTATTCATCCAAACCTAGTTTACATGAAGAAATTCCAGCTTTTACAAATTTTGCAAATGTTTGATTTCATGTGAGCGCTAGGACTGATGGAACAAAACTTTACAATTTGCTTGTTAATTAGTGGTTAAAGTTTGGTGGGAATTTTTGGTCATCAAGCAATCCAATTGAGGGTAAGTAAAACAATTCCTGTCATACAGGCTTTAACCCTTTATTGCCCAATGTTGTCTTAGAGGGAAATCCCATAAATTTGGTAACAGATGGTTCTCATCGAGATTGGCGCCAAATAAATCAGTGTTGCCGATACACGAGAAGAAGCAGAACAGGGACAAGACAGCGCCCGCCCTAAACTCACGGGATTTCCTGTTCACCTTAACGAAACTCCTAAAATTGGCATTTTTCTGAAGCAACTTTGAGCAAGAAAGGGTTAAGGTCCAACTCGCTGTTGAGAACCATGTTCGAAGGGTCAAGTAGTCAAATAGTCGTTTTATGATACATCTTATTTTTAATTAAAAAGACATGGGATGTCAGGAATAGAACCCAGAACCGCTACCGTGGGAAATACGACCGGACCCCTAACAACCGGCTTCCAACTGAAAATTGGCTTTTAGCACTAGGTATGTAGATTCATTACTGTTTTTCACTTTTTGAAAAGGGTGGACAACTTCATTATTTTTTTTTAATGGATTCGTTTTTTTTTTTTTTCTTTTTTACTGAAATTATTCGAACATTTGGCAGCTTTTGTAGGGGATGGACCTTAATTTTTGTTTAATAATTGGTTTTTGGTTGTTTCTAAGGGTCAGCTCTTCTACAAACTGAAAATTTTATTAACTTTCACGGACAACTATGCCTGTAGATTCTTGAAAATCTACATTTCTATGTGGTGTCCTCTGGACCAGTACTAAACTGTTAGGATCAACAAAGAATTTTTTAAGATTTGGAAGCCTTCCTAGATTATGGATGCCTCTGAAGAAAAAAAATACAATTTTTGCTTGTTGTACCAGTTCTTCTTCCAACTGAAAATTGACTTTTAGCACACTATGCCTTAAGATTCATTACTTTTTTTTTACTTTTTGAAAAGGATGGACAACTTTATTATATTTTAGAAGATTCATTATGTTCAGAGTTTGTTTCAAAGTTTCTTTCCCCGTATTTTGAATGTTCCTTAGCAAATTTTTATTTTACTTTTTTTAGAATTTCTTTAACGCATGTACTGAAAGATTGGTAATTTTATTAATTTAATTTTTAAATAGCTTAAAGAAGAAATGCATATTTGAGACAGTGAATGGTCCTTAGCTATGGGCCTGTGCGTTTTCACCATGTGTATGTTCTTTTTAAAGCTCCCAATGGTCAGCGATATGATGAAAAGAAGCTGTACAGTGAGTTATGCTAAATATGCCTTCAATTTCATATCTGGAAGATACATTTGTC
Organism: Cimex lectularius; assembly: GCF_000648675.2. Classification (NCBI taxonomy): domain Eukaryota; kingdom Metazoa; phylum Arthropoda; class Insecta; order Hemiptera; family Cimicidae; genus Cimex; species Cimex lectularius. The sequence goes on from NW_019392686.1 coordinate 2,095,990, forward strand.
AAATTTTCTCTCTGAAGTCACTGCCGTACTTATTTACTTTATGATTTTTTATATGCTTTTCTTGTGGAAATATTGGAGATCTGATGTTAAACTACTTGTCTTGATAACAAAATTTCAAATTCAAAACCTCAGTTCAGCGGATGTCAGTAGGAGAATAAAAATATAAGTAAATCATCCGACATTCCCAAACCACTCAATTCAGCAGATGTTTTCCAGTAATCGTACTGGAATTCGTTTCCCCCTTCACATTAAAGTTGGCCATTTTGTTCTTGAACTCTTAAACCATGAGAGCAAAAACCCACCATATTAACGGCATAGCATAAATTAACAACATGAGTTGAGAAAAATAAAATTTCATACTGGATTATTAGGAAAAGTGTAAAATACAGTTTCCTACTTCGCGCAGTAATACATGTCAGTGTGACGGTCAAACTATGCGAGCATGTATGTAAATGTGTGCACGTGTATATGAGAAGTATCGTGCTTGTTTTCTCATAAACCAGGACCAAATGGTTATCCTAATCAGCCCATAATTCCGAAACCCATTCTTGGATCTTTACGCCGGGAACATATTTACCCGATGCAACGCTACCCGATCTACCCGATGCTACCCGACGCAAATCCATGCACAACTGCCCGATGCTATGCGACGCTACCCTACTCTACGCTCTGCGATCCCCACTGTCCAGATTTTCGTCGGGTAGCATCGAGTACACTCGAAGACAAAAAGAACCAGACACTTATATTTTTATTCAAACTACGTGTATTATCGTCGTTATGTTAATTACAACATACTTATTTTAATATGAACCAAATTAACCGAGATCAAAAATTCATTAGTTTTTATTTCAAAAAAATTTTAATGGTTTGGTAGAAAATTGATCAAAACACCGGAATAACATTTGTTGATATAATGAATTTAACTAACAATTTATTTCATGGTTTTGCCGTTAAAATTACACCATTTTCGTCGAGCAGCGTCAGAACTGGACTCTCATATTTTTTGTAGTTTATTTCAAACTAAGTATATGTAATTTTGTTATATTGATTATAACTCACTACTTTCGTGGTCCGCTTGACCAATTAATACATGACAATTAATTAAGGTTTTTAGTTGAGATGAAAAAACGTTAATGGCACGAGCGGGATTCGAACCCACGATCTTCGGCTAGATACGCCGCTGCTCTACCACTTGAGCTATCGTGGCCTCGATCCACTCGGACATCAACTTCCTATCTCAACCCCACCTTATGAGTTTTCCCTCCTTTTTGCCATTTTTCAAATGTCGTGTAATCGGTTTTGATTCTCGACGACAATTGAAATGGCGACGGAGAGCTTTAGTGAAGTGTACTTCATTTTTTTAAATCATTAATTCACTACTTTCGTGGTCCGCTTGACCAATTAATACATGACAATTAATTAAGGTTATAATTAATTATAACATACTTATTTTAATATAAACCAAATTAACCGAGTTCAAAAATTCATTAGTTTTTTGTTTTTTTCATTAATTAATGATTTGGTATACAATTGTTCAAAAACACTGGAATACCATTTTTTGATATAATGAATTTAACTAACAATTTATTTCATGGTTTTGCTCACAAAATTACACCATTTACGTCGAGTAGCTTCAGAACAGGACACTCATATTTTTTGTAGTTTATTTCAAACTAACCAAATGTAATTTTATCGTTATATTAACTACAACATTCGTATTTTAATATAAACCAAATTAAACGAGATCAAAAATTCATGAGTTTTTATAAAAATTATTTAATTAAGAAGAGTAGGAAGAAAATTTATCAAAACACCGGATAACTTCACTTAAAACAATTAAATTCAACAAACATTTATTACATGGTTTTGCTCATAAAAGTTAACAAACAACTTATTAGATGGCTTTGCTCAAAATGATGCATTAAGAACAAAAGAGGCGTTGCCATTGCGATACTGATTTGTGATACACGCGACTGTACCCGACGAAAATCCAAAGTCCAATTTTCCATAAGATTGCATTACCCCCGTGCACATCTGCCCGATGCTATGCGACGCTACCCTACTCTACACTCTGCGATCCCCACTGTCCAGATTTACGTCGGGTAGCATCGAGTACAGTCGGAGGCAAAAAGAACTGGATACTTATATTTTTATTCAAACTACATGCATTATTGTCGTTATATTAATTACAACATACTTATTTTAATAAAAACCAAATCAACCGAGATCAAAAATTCATTAGATTTTATTTCAAAAAATTTGTTTAATGGTTTGGTAGAAAATTAATCAAAACACCGGAATACCATTTTTTGATATAATCAATTTAACTAACAATTTATTACACGGTTTTGCTCGTAAAATTTAACTAACAATTTATTTCATGGTTTGGCTCGTAAAATTTAAATAACAATTTATTTCATGCTTTGGCTCATAAAATTACGCCATTTTCGTCGAGTACTGGACCCTCATATTTTTTGTAGTTTATTTCAAACTAAGCAAATATTTTGGGGTTATATTAATTACAAAATTCCTATTTTAATGTAAACCAAATTAAACGAGATCAAAAATTCATGATTTTTTATAAAAATTATTTAATTATGATGGTTAGGCAGACAATTTATCAAAACACCGGATTAACTTTATTTACAACAATTAAATTAAGCGAACAATTTATTACATGGTTTTGCTCAAAATAATGCATTAAGAACAAAAGAGGCGTTGTGATTGCGATTCGCACAGGTACACTGACGTCGCATAGATGTGCACACCCTACCAAAACGTGACAAGACGTCGAGTAGAATCGAGTAGCGTTGCATCGGGTGTGTTCCCGGCTTTACTATTTTCCGTGTTTCTAAATGACCTTCCATTAGTTCTTAATTTGTCCCAATTTCATCGTTATGCCGATGACACTCAGTTTGACATTCAATGTCCTACAAGCAACATCTCTGAAGCTATCTCTCTGCTCAACCGTGATCTTCATAAGAAAGAAAAGAAAACAGGATTCTTTTAAACAAATCCCAATCCTTATTAATCTCGAATAAACCCATTACAGATTGCCTATCCCCTCATCATATCAACAGCTACCCTATTTTTGTCCTTAAGTTAAAAATCTCAGCGTTATTTTTAACTCAAAACTTACATGGCATGACCGTGTGAGCTCTATTATTAAAAAGATCTCGAGTCTCCATTCTCTTCGACGCCTTAGTTTTAGCCTCATAGGAAAAACTAGATTTCTTCTTATTAAATCCCTAAAATTCCTTTATTCTCATCCTGTAGCGCTATTTTGCCACTTTTTTTAGACTTTCAATCTGCTCATCGCCTTCAATTATCATTCCTGCATTAGATACTGTTATGACCTTAAACCAAGAGTTCTTCCTATATTAACCTTAACAACCTTAACATTCTGAGGCTGCTTCCTAGCTGGCATGTTTCAGGTTCATGGCATCTGAGTTTTTAAAAAGGACGAACCCATCTCCTTTTCTTCCCTCTTCACATCCTACAATTGTAAAATTTAAACAATGTTTATAAATCCCAGGCCCTGATGATGATCTCAATAAAGATCGAAACGTTGGCACGATAAAGAAAATGTTTTTCTAAAACCTACGTCACACTTGATCGCATCTCCAAATAATCATTCTAAGCACTCATAAACTTAGAGTTTTAATATATATAATTAAAATTTAATCAAATAAATGACCTCAATTTCTATCAACTTTTTCCCTCATCACATAACACTCCATTAAACCTTAAGCCTGGGGGCCTCGGTAGCCGAGTGGTTAAGGCGTCAGACTCTCGGCTAGTAGATCCCGCGATCGTGGGTTCGATCCCCACCGTCGCCTCTGGAATTTTTCTGACGCCTAAGGGGACCGGTGGGCGCAATTGAAAGAAATTGAAACAGCACTCATCAATGGAAGGAGCGAGATCAAAAAAAAAATTAGCCTTATAGCATTATAAGCCTTATATAGCATACAATTAATCAAGGTTTTAAGTTGAGATAAAAAAGTCAGTGTCACGAGCGGGATTCGAACCCACGACCTTCGGCTTGATACGCCGCTACTCTACCACTTGAGCATTCCTGACTTCGATCCCCTCGGGCACTAACTTCCCATCTCAGCCGCACCTTTTGAATTTTCCCTCCTTTTTGCCATTTTTCAAATGTCGTGTAATCGGATTGGATTCTCGACAATCAAATGAGATGGCCACGGAGAGCATTTGTGAAGTATACTTCATTTTAATTCATTAAGTTCAAGTTAAAAAGAAGTATACTTCACTATAGCTCTCCGTTGCTATTTCACTTGTCGCCGATAATCAAATAGATTACACATTTGAAAAATGGCAAAAAGGAGGGAAAATTCAAAAAGGTGCGGTTGAGATGGGAAGTTAGTGCCCGAGAGGATCGAAGTCACGATAGCTCAAGTGGAAGAGTAGCGGCGTATCAAGCCGAAGGTCGTGGGTTCGAATCCCCCTCGTGACACTGACTTTTTTATCTCAACTTAAAACCTTGATTAATTGTATGATATTAATTGGTCAAGCGGACCACGAAAAATAGTGAACCTATAAATAGCCTCATACTTCAAAATTGCAGGGTGAATTCTACGAACTTCTGCTTCCTAGCTGGCTTGTTTTAGGTCCTTGGCATCTGAGTTTTTAAAAATGACGAACCCATCTCTTTTTCTTCCCCCTTCCTTTTCTTTTCCCGTTTCCTTTTGTCTCTTTCCGATTTTCAAAAATTGTAGTTTTTTCGTGTTTCAAGTACATGTGGATATAGAACCAATTATGGCTTTATTTTCGCTGTTTTTTCAGGCAAAATCGTCAATGATTTCTTTCAGGATAGGCTGAAATTATTTTAACATTGACTCGATTTTTTTGGTTCGAAGTCGTTTATCCCCGTTTCAAGGGGGTTGAAATTTATTGCCCCGGCTCCGTAAAGCTGGGCGGAGATGAAAATTGGACATAGGGGGTGCCGTTCCGTCTGGGCGGGGCGGAAAGATGGGAAATAAAGACAAACAGCCCTCCTTCAGGAAAGACGGAAACCTCGGTTCCACGCAATTACCGGGCCGGGCATAAACCAGGAGTCCTGGCAGATAAATTGACAATTATGGCCTTGTTTCCCTCCGGCCCATACACCGCCCTGGCTCGGAGTTAAATGCGTCGGAAATCGGGAGTTACGGCCTTGAATTCTTCTTTATTTTCTTTATTTGTCTTTCTACTTTATTCTTTATTCTCTCTTTCTTTCGCCACGGCGAGACCAAGAGCCGGACCAATAAGACGCCAAGACACGACTGAAAAACAACCCCCTTCACCACTATTAACAGAATTGAAAAATACAACTTGCCCGCAAATTGAATTACTCGCCCTTTTTCCTTTAATTTTTCCCCTTTAGGATTTATTACTCTGCCAGTCTCAGCAGTAAAATCCTCTCTGTAATTCTCAATTTACATATTCTCGTACCCCCTTGCCCTGCAAATAAAATATAAAATCGAAGTCTACATAAAAATGCAAATAAATTATGTCAAAACACAAAATCTAGTTTGGTTTTTACTATTCTGGCCTATTGCCAAACATTCCCTGAAAAATTCTTGATCATTATAAATTTTCATAAATTTTTTAGACAAATATCGTCAATTTCTTAGCTTATAAACTTAGAAGAAATTTTAACCCTCATAAAATAAAAAATTTTCCTTTATTAATAAAACAAGAAGGGTTAAAAGAAAATAATTTATTATAACCCAACCCTAAAACAGAATGTTAATGATAAAAACAATGAAAAATCAGACACTCACCAAAACCAACCGTGAACTGTTAAAAACGGAAAGATATGGTCGCACTATGTTGAGCCAAAAAACTGAAAAAAATTTCATTTTGAACAGGATCTTTTTATTTCTTTATTTTTATTACAATGAGATAACCTGGAATTAAACAAATTTTACTGAAAGGAAAGATCTGGTGAACATTCTAACTTTAATGTAACGGTATACAGTGGTTACCTGAAATTTCATTGTCACCGGCCATTTTGTTCTGCCTGTCTTAGCTTTGCGCCATATTAAAAGATTGGTCTGCATGCTATTTTGTCCATCCTGTCCACAAATCCATCACTGAAGGAGGCATCTGAAAAATTAAAACAAGGATATTAGACAAGTATTGAAGACAATTCATGAAGATTATTAACGCCGCAAGAATCATGCAAAGAATAATATTTGAGCAGCTAAGGCCATAAGATTTTTTAAAATATAAAGTGGACCGATGTAGGTATAAATGTTAGCTTTCTAATCCTGGTCTACGGTCTACTTATTGTTGCGAATTTTTCGTTGTCAGATGTATTTTGGTGATTGTATGAGGGATGTTGGCTTGTGTATCTGTATTACAACCCAGGAAGTCTTACTCTCATATTTGCCATGTTAGCGGTTCTGGGTATAAATAACGGCATACACTTAGAATTTACTCTGGAGAAAAATTTACTTTCATAAAATTAAAATTTTTTGTATTAATAAAGCAAGAAGAGATATAGGAAAAAAATTTATTACAGCACAACATAAAACAGAATGTTAACGATGAAAACATTGAAAATCAGCTAATCACCAAAACAATTACTAACAATGAAAAGATATGATCACACTACAGGAAGACCAGAAAACTAAAACATTTTCATTTTAATCAAGAGCTTTTTATTGCTTAATTCTTATTACAAGAAGATAATCTGGACAACACATTCTGGATTAGTGTATCAAAAGATCTGTTGAACATTCAAATTTTTGAGATTGTGATTATATGTGGAGGTTATGAACATGTAAGTTTGTCATTACTCATCATTTTGTTCTTCCTGTACGTTCTGGTCTGTCTGACCATTTTATATGCCCGGTCCACAAACCGACACTGAAGAAGTTAAAAAGTTAAAACACATCTGGCAGGAAAAAACAGATAATTGTTGTGCTGTTATTGCTGTGCCAATGGTGCCTAGTATTGAGTAATAATAATAATTACAATTAATTAAGGTTTTTAGTTGAGATGAAAAAAAGCTAATGGCACGAGAGGGATTCGAACCCATGACCTTCGGCTTGATACGCCGCTGCTCTACCACCTGAGCTATCGTGACCTCGATCCACTCGGACATCAACTCCCCATCTCAACCCCACCTTATGAGTTTTCCCTTCTTAATTAATTAATTGTAATGTATTAATTGGTCAAGCGGACCATGAAATTAGTGAATTTAATAATAATAATTATGTGAACAACATAACAGCCAAGGTTGTAGGATTTTTCAATAAATAAAGCCAACTGATGTATTTATATATATATTAGCTTGATCATCCTGGCCTACGTATCCTTGTTTGTTTTCGTTATCAGATGTATTTCGGTCTTTAGATGCACGTGTTGGTGCGTACATTCACACTAGAACATAAGGGAATGCTGTGATTGAGTAATTGCAGAGTCTGACTCTAAAGTTAGTGGTTCTAGGTTCGAGACAAGCTTAGCCCTTGGAATTTTATTGGAGAAAAATTTGACAAAAGTATTGCAAAGTAATCAGACCCCTTATCCATAACACCCAAAGGCAATTGGATTGTACAACAGAAACTTTTTTACCTTTACTAATGAAGGGACCTAGAGGTACAGACCAACGTGGTGAAATGCATCTCACCGATGATAATATGCAGAATAGAATAGAAAAGGATATTTAATTTAAGACAATTAAGCTACATAATAATAATTTTATAGCATGGTTGTTTATTAAATTTTGGTCTGCCCATCTTTATTGTTCTGGTTTGTCAGGCAGCTTTTCGACATCATCTGTCATGTGCCTGTGTCTTTTCTAATGCCTATGTCTTACTGATAAGTTCTAACAATTCTAAATTGCTATTAAAAGTCATAAAAAGACTGGTTAAAAACTCAGACCAGTCACTACATCGACAACGTTTAAAATAAAATAAAAAATCGTATTTGACAAGAATCAATTCTTTCACAAGATAGAATATTTGAAGATGTGTTTCCCAATCAAAATAAGCATTTCAACAACTGTCAAAAAAAAAAATTTGAACTGTTGGGACTTTATCTAAGACAGCACATAGTGAAATCAGAACTGCAGCTATGAGAATGTCAGGCCAGAAAGCTGGACCGCATTTGAAATACCAAAACGGCGATAGGCAGACTAAAATGAACCACACCAAACCGTTTTACAGTTCTACATAAAGTCAAAAATATTGATCAGTTTATTAAAGTAAGTTAAATGAAACAAAACAATTTCAATAGGCATAGTAGATGGGTGAATATATCTATTCACTTTTTTTAAATGACGGTTCTAATTGCATATTAGTTGTTAGCAACTACAGTTGCTAACAACAAATCTGTGATTAGGGCCATCCTTTACGCACAAAAAAAATCAATTCCGCCTCTTTTACCCTGATTCTGTCAGTTAAAGATCACAAAATGTAAATAAAGTTCAGAGATTTCCTATTTTAGGGTTTTTTTTTGCTTTTCATTACTCAGTCACTTTTATATTTAAAGAAACAACATCGAAACATTGAAACATTGAAAAACGAACAATAATACTGCTTATTTAATTTAAAGCCTTATCTCACATCACTTGATGTATTGGTTTAATTAGAACGAATCAAATCAATACTATTAGTCTGCATGCTGGTATTGTCAAAAAGGGTAAGAAACTTTTTTTTGTTTTTACTTTGGATGTACAATTTACAAAAATGTATTCTATTTTATTGTTTGATTGTAATAAAATAACTGAAATTTTTTTTTAATCTCACAGGTTTTATTCTGTCTTAAATATCTCAATAAGCCAAGTTTTGACGACTTATAAAGGTTTATTTATACATAATTAATTTATAAAATTTATTGCAATGTATGCGTACTAAAATATATCTTTAAGGAGATGACAAAATTAGATAAAAAGTTTGGCCTTGTTATCTTGGCATTTCAATTAGCCATGATTATATGCTTTGCTAAAATAACAACTTACAATGATGATGATGAAGCTAAAAATTGCACTACACCAAATTATCAAAACAAAATGAACCACTATTACTCGAGTAAGCTCATATTGAATAAATCGATTTTACAGAAGAAAAAAATTTAGAAAAATTTTTAAAGTGTTTCAGGATGTGCAAATCATGATCCTGGTAGGGTTCGGCATGCTTATGACTTTTCTTAAGAAGTATTGCTACTCCGGCGTCAGCCTCAATTTTCTCATTTCTGCCGTTACATTCCAATACGCTATTATATGCTCGCGGATTGAAGGCCCAGTCAAGATTAATATAGAAACGTTGGATCTTTCAGTACCAATCTTTTATGTTTTGTCGGATCGAACCTTTTTGAATTTTTTTTATTTTACTTTGGTCGATGCTGATGTTTTGACAGCTGCAATTCTCATTTCACTAGGCGCCGTCTTAGGTAAAGTCACACCGCTTCAAATTCTTCTTATGGTAATCGTTGAAACGCCTATTTTGGTTGGGAACAAATACTTCTCTAATCTTCTTCAGGTATTCTAATTTTTGATCAAATTGATTTGTGTTAAATACAACTTTTTTATTTTAAAGGTTGTTGATGTAGGAGGGTCGATTACAATACATACTTTTGGAACTTACTTTGGACTTGCAGTTAGTAGAATAATAAGCAAACCAAAAAACACTAAATTAGAACTGTCTTCATATAACTCCGATATGTTTTCAATCATTGGTATGTTTAAAAATATTATTTTTTATGTTATTATACTCATGATTTTTACATTTAGGAGCATTGTTTCTATGGGTTTTTTGGCCTAGCTTCAACAGTATCTCAAGCAGCAGTGATAAAGCTTATGAACGGGCAATTTTAAACACTTACCTTTCTCTAACCGCATCGTGTATAATCTGTTTTGCTTTGTCCTCATTGACCGACGTCAAATACAAGTTCAACATGGTATTTAAGTAATGATTAATAAAATAATTACGGAAATGACGAATTGATAATTAATTTTAGAACCATGTACAAAATGCAACCCTGGCTGGGGGTGTAGCTATCGGCACAGTTGCAGATCTGAAAATACCTCCTTGGACATCAATTCTGATTGGTAGCATCGCCGGAGCTATTTGTGTAATCGGTTTCGTTTATATTCAGGTATATTTATTCATAATTAAAAAAGATTTGTAGCTTGATCGTTATGATCATCCTGGTCTGGCTATTCTCACAATTTACACAATAGGCACAAACTGAACCATTAAAGAGGGCAATAATAGACCAAGTTTCTTCTGTTTATAATTTTATAGGCAATTGTTATTATTGTGAGATTCTTTTTGAGGTTGTTTCTAATTGTTTTGGCCTACCTAACCTCCTATGTTTTCATAAGTCAGTTGTGATTCAGCATTTTATCTCTGAAATGGTCAGTGATCAGCCTTCAACATTATAATTTTATATTCAAAAACATTCAGAGGTGAGACCAATTAAAAAGACAAAATACTCAGTTCCTTTATTTTTAGCATTTTGCCATCTTCATTGGTTTGTTTTAACCTGTCTTTTTGTTGCTTTTAATGAAATGTTAAAATGGTTAGAACATATCAGAACATTATAAGAAAAATCAAAGTATTAAATAATGTGTGGTGATTAATGACCATTAATCGATGATTATTCAGAAATCATGAGATAGAATAGAATAAGATAAATATGAAGCCTGGTGACATTCATGTTACATACTAATTATTTAATACAATTATTCAGAAATTGTGAGATGTGGTCTGGTGTGATGTAGGTTTCAGAAAAACATTTTCTTTATTGTGTCGTTTCGATCTTTATTGAGATCATCTTCAGGGCCAGGAAAACAGCAATATCTGACTGGCCCTCTCAACACGACACGCAAGAATGGTACAATTACTCAGAAAACAAACGCTTTGAGTGAGTAGAAATACTTTGATTGAATATAAAAAATCTATTTTGCATTGTATAAATTCACTTTTTCCCACATCCTACATGTATTTGTAAAATTTAAACAATGTTTGTAAATCCCAGGCCCTGAAGATGATCTCAATAAAGATCGAAACATGGGCATGATAAAGAAAATATTCTTCTGAAACCTACATCACACCAGACCACATCTCACAATTTCTGAATAATTGTATTAAATAATTAGTATGTAACATGAATGTCACCAGGCTTCATATTTATCTTATTCTATTCTATCATTGTTGTATGTTTCATTGGTCAAATGCATTTCAACATTTCAACATTTTCAGTGTTTGGTCTATGCGTTTCTTTGTACTCTTTCATTAGATATAAGTAAAGTAATTCCACATACAGGAATGTTTAAAGTAAGTGGTCTGAATACTTTAAAATAATTTTGTCAAATTATTCGCAAATAAAATTCCAAGGGGTATGCCAGGATTTGAACCCAAAACTGCTAACCTAAGAGTTGGACTGCCTAATGTTAACCACCACAGTCGCTTAGGTTCTAATGTAGACTCACAACAACCCCTTATCTGAAGATCAAAATACATCTGACAACCAAAACAAGCTAATAACGGTCAAGCTAATATATACATACATTCGTCAATTTTGTTGAAAAATCTTCCAGCCTTGACTGCACAGATATTGTTTTTTGCGTGATTCCTGTGGTGTTAATAATTTACATACCTCAATACCAGGCACCATTGTCACACAAATCAGTACAACAATCTGCCAGATGTGTTTTAGCTTGGTGACTTCTTCAGTGTCGGGTTTGTGGACAGGACATACAAAATAACATGCAGACCAATCAATAAACATCGTAAAAAGTGTCTGACAGACCAAAATAGCACATTAAAAAATGACCAGTAATGACCAATTGCAGGTTCATTATCCCCGCACACAATTATAACCTTAAAAAATTTGAATGTTCAACTGTACTTTTGATGCAGTAATCCATATTAATAAAAATTGAGCAAAAAAGCCCCTGATTAAAATTAAACTTTTTTCCGTTTGTTTGGCCCCCCATAATGTGACCATATATTTTAATTTTTAAGAATTCACAGTTGGTTTTGGTGAGTAGTTCTTTTTTTCATTGTTTTCATCGTTAACATTCTATTTTACTGTAAGGCTCTAACGGATTATTTTCTTCTGTCATTCTTGCTTTATTAACAAAGAAAAATGTTTATTTATGAGTCAATTCCAAGAGTTGTGCCATGATTCGAACCCAGAAGCGCTAATGCACCAAACATGCGGTGAAATAAAAACATAACCAAAATACATCTGACAGCCAAAACGCACAGATTGATAAAAAGTAGACCAGGATGATCAAGCGAAATATGTTTTCTTTGGTTATTCAACTAAATAATTTTTTTATTCAAAAATCTTCCAGCCTTGGCTGCTCAAATATTGTTCTTTGCATGATACTTGTGGCATTAATAATCTACATGGAATGACCTCAATACTAGCCGCCGTTGTCGCAGCAATTACAGCAGGGCAAGCTTCAAAAGAACTTTACGGAGACGAGTAAAAAAAAAAAATTAATAATGCTTAAAGTAATTTAAAACAGTTCATGCCAATAATAAAACAGGTTTGAAGTATTATTTCCTGCAATGGGCTCCCATGGGAACAATGGCATTCTGGACGCTACGAACAGAACTGCCGGAATGCAGGCAGCGTATCAAATACTCGTCCTTGTTCTGACATTGATGATCGCCATTACAGGAGGGAGCATTGCTGGTGATTCTGGATTGAAATCATATTCTGTGCCAGTTTTCGGCTAATAGAAATAAATTTTCAGGTATTTTGATCAAACTTGGGACACAAGTCGTTGGATATGTTCCAGATGAGTTCATTTACGACGACAATTTCTTGTTCAGTGATGTTGACGACAATGAATCTTCCTTTAATAAAAGAATTTCAGCAGTAAACATCATCAGTGAAAGTATAAATTAAAAAACTACCAATAGTAGTCTAGTATATATTTTAGATATATTTTTAACCATTTAGCATTTTACAAACTGTAGAGTTAAAGGAAAATATATGTTTTATGCATAGAAGAATTATTCCTCACGTTTTTTTTTTTTTTTTTGTTAATTTTAGAGGATTTAAAAAGGTGGGTTTGAATGTAATAAAAAAAAAGCCATTAGCCTTTGGCCAGTTATGATAATATTTCATACTAATCAATTTCACAAATATATAATATTTTATTTTATTTATAAAATAAGAAAAGAGAAAATCTGATATATGAACAACAATACCAAAGTATTTGAACCTTAAAAATCAATGTGTCATTTTCTAGAAACACTTTCAATATAAAAAGAGTTGGTGGAAGTAAAAAACAAAGAGAAAAAAATTCGGAAAGACCGATTTAAGAATAATAGTTGTACCCTCCCCAGCTTTGGTTGCTGTTGTTGTAATTTGACTGAGAGTAATAATTTTGGTAAGAATTCTGGTCAGAAGCGCTGTAGCTGCTATTTTGACTGGGCTGGTTGTAGCTCTGCTGCGAGTACTGGCCGCTACCTTGGTATGAGGATGAGTAAGTTGTGGGAGGGTTGCTGTACGTGGACGAGCTGTAGCTGTTTGAGCTTAACTGGCTGTCTTTTTTCTTCTCGTCGGATTTTGCTTTGTCGTCGGACTTTTTGTGCCGCCTCGCCTCCTTGAGTTGTTTCATTATGCTGAAGTATTCAGTCTGTGCCTTCTGTACCGACTCGATGTCGAAACCGAAATCCTCGAGGAACTCGATCCGCCGTTGTGCAAATATTAGTTTGTCTTCGATATCGACGCTCTCCCGTTCTATGATCCTGTCAAACACCTTTATGCATTCGTTCTCATCAGAATTCGGCTCGAGCATAAGCAAGTCTAAGAGTTGTACATAAAGCCGTATGTCATCGGGGTTTTTGTCTATGGCTCTTTTCAAAACATCGACCCCTTTACTCGGATCGTTCAATATTTTCCAGCAGAACCTAGAATATTTAACTGATAGTGTGACAAAGACAGACCTGCTTTTTGTATTGGCTAAGTAATATTCGTAGAGTTGACCCGCCTCTTCTAAATTTCCTGAACGCCTTTCTAAGTTGATCCTCCTCAGATGGACTAACATCATGCTAGGGACTTCTTTTTCAATTTGAATCAAAACTCTTCTAGCACCTTCGACATTTTTATGGCATTCTTCAAAAGAAGCCCAATTGAGCGCCAGATACGGTTTCTTCGGGTGATGGATCAGACAAGCCCTCTGATAAACTTTGCGTATCTCTTCCTCTCGATTGCCAGGCAGGCTTTCCAGATATTTAATATACTTGACCCAAAACTCCTCGTAAAGAGCGCAAGCAATTAAACACCTTTCAAAAAGAACGACTGTCCTTTTTTCTGAGCCTACTCCAATTTCATAATCTAAATATTCTCTCCATGTGTTTAGCTGGCACCTTTCAAGCGGTTTGACATGAAAATAGGGCCGTTTTATTCCCTCTTCATAGTTCCACCTTGTAATTACTTCAGAAATAGTGTCTTTGAAAATTTTCTTGCCTATTGAAATAATTTTATCTCTCATGAGAGCAGTCTCTTCATCTGTGTGAGCGGATTTCGGTTCCTCCTCGCCGTCGCTTTCGTCTCCAGGAGGAGCTGCAGTCGGTTCCAGAATAGGAAGTCCTTTTTCTTTGATTTTCTGAACCACTTCAGATCTCAGTTCAAGAAACTCATCGACTTTGAGAATTTTATTAGGATGGTGTGACCGGACAAAATCCTCGTAAGATTCAAAATGTGTCTTGTATCCTTGTGTTGGAGTAGCTAAAAGACGGTGGTACAGTGCATAAGCATTCTGATAGTTTTTAACCTCCATTTCCCATTTGATGTAACAGTCCCAGAGCCTGTCGGATCGGAATTCGAGGCCGCATTGTTCAATCGCCCTCTCAAACTCAGCCCTGAGCTTCTCCTCATCGTCCTTCATCAGAGATTTGCAGAAGTTTAGGTAGTGGAGCCAAAGGTCCACACTGAGCGGGATGGCGTTGAGACCGCGCTCGAAAACCTTCTCACATCTGGTCAACTCCCCGCCTTTTCTCTTCTCGTAATCGGCGTACTTCCTCCAGTAGCCATAGCAGTACGGATAATGCTGGAGAAACTTGTCGTAGGCCTCACGGGCCGCATCGACATCATTCTCTTGATCCACATATTGCAGGAGGTATGTCCAACCTGTGAAGTCAGAAGGATCTTCTTTCACCGCCTTCCAATACTTATCAAGCTCGGGTAGCATCCTACTACTGGACAAGGAGCGTTCCTTTTCCTTCCTTGAAACAGGACTTTCACTGTCTCTGCTTCTCTTACTAGAATCTGGAATTTCAAAACTTAATGAAATACAACCAGACGTTCAAGATATAATTAATTTTTAAAAAATAAAATGTATTTCCTAATAGAATTAAAAAAATGTTACATTCACCTTTGTCCTTTTCTGGCTTAACTCGTTTGTCAGAATCGGAAGAGTGCCTTCGGTGTTTGCGCTTCTTCTTCACAGGTGGGAGTTCGTCCTCAGAAACGGCTTCAGTATCGAGCAGTTCAGCCTGTGTAGGCCCGGGCAGTTCCTCGTCAGAGACCGCCTCCGTATCAAGAGGTGCTTTCGGACCGTCTGACGGGAGCTCATCCTCAGAAACCATTTCCGTATCATGATGCTCAAGCATATCGTTCACCTCGCCCTCTTCAGAGTCAGGTTTATCACCACTTGGTCTTTCCTCTGAGACTTCCTGAAAGAAAACAGCAAACAAAATTAATCTCGTAGGTTAATTAATGTGAATAATTGTTGAATCGATTATATTTCAACATGAAATCAATTGAAAATAATTTTATAAATACACTTTTAGATATTTTTCTTTGTTAAGATGTTCGTTGCTACACTGAATATGAGAATTATATCCCAAATAAATGAGGAATTACAGCTTCTTGAAGTTATTCAGCATGCTTGAATACAAACCTTGATAATCTTTGTTTGGCATCTTAGTTTTGTTTACCTTTTTCAAATTATTTCAAAGCAACTATGAATAACTCTTGCCCTGTTTACAGTCTGTATTTGGCTTTTATTGTCAGAAGTTCTGTCTTTTTAAAAATGTATTCATGGATGACCAAGCATTGGAAAAAAGCAGCTATTTGGAGTGTTTCGAAAACTTACAAGATTAAAAGTTTTAGCAGTCTTGTTCCGAGGGTTATGACTAATCATGGCAAAAAGAATGTCTAGTAAATATGGAATTATTGTTGGATAATCCAGATTTCTTGCAAAAAAAAACACTGTGGACTGATGGGTGCAAATTTACAAATAATGGGATTATCAACCAATGGAATTTTGGTACATGAGCAGAGGAAAATCCTAGAATGGAATAACCCACCTCCAAACTTTTTCGTTAATATTTGGTATGCTTTGATTTATAATTAATCAATTGGTCCTTATTTTTAAGGAGCTCCAGACATGCGGTATTCGCCGAATGTTGATTGCCACCGAACATTTGCCAAGTCTCAAGATGCTAATCTTGGTATTCGCCAAATAAAGCGCTTATGTATACACACATTCAGGTTTTGTATATATATTATACAGGGTGAGTGACCAAGACCTGAGAGGTTAAATGCCTGGGTAGACTCGTACCCCATCCTTAAAAGGAGGACTTGGTCGGCTCGTGTGTCCTGCATAAATCTCTTGGACCTGTTCACAAACCCCAAGATTTTGGACCATTTTATCTCAGGGAGTGATTTGGTGATGTCCGCTCCTTCAAAGATTTCAAATCTGGACCTAGCATACCTATCACACTCTGTGAGGTAGTGCCTTGCCGTTTCTTCTTTTATTTCGCAAAAACGGCAAAAAGGATTTTGTGGAATACCCATTATGGAGAGATGTCTTCCCAGTGGGCAGTGGCCCATGAGAATACCTATCAGCCTCCTAATTCCCTTCCTTGAGTTAGAGAATAGCCATTTCGATTCTGCTAGTTTAATCACCTTAACGAACTCTTTCGATTGCTTGTGTCCGGGGGATAAATTCCACTCCCTAAGGAATTGTTTCATGCCCCAGTTGTTAATACTCTCTTTCGCTGTGCTCATAGAGTGAGGTCATACCGGTTGTGGCCCAACACAACTTGATAGCAAACATACGTCAGACTCAAGAAAGTGCCATGTACATGCACGAGAAATACAGAAAATTAAGCATGCCACGGAATACGGCAAATTGAACTCAGCACAACCAACTAGGCGTGAGCAAGCCCTAACTATGCAAATTGAAACTGAAAGTGCCATAATTACAACACCAATAAATGATGAACTCTGCACTAATTAACCAACACCACCTAACAGTGATGAATAATAAAGTGTCAGTATAAGTGTTCGTGTGTCAATCTAAGTGACAGCGCAATCAAAACAAATGAAAATACATTAACGACATATTAAATTTAATTGTACGTTAACATATTGTAAACATATATGTAGTTTATTGTATATGTGATAGTACGTACGAGGGATGCCCTTTCTCTCCTGGGCGGGGTTCAGTGTATGGGAAGATTAGGCACCCCTCATTAGCACATAAGAGTATTGTAAGCTGCAACCCTCATCGTATCCCAACCAGGCACCTCCCCGTGGTCCATCCTGGGCACGGCTGCAGCCGTGGCTAACGCCTGGTGAGGGTTGGGCCTTCAGGGGTATATGGTTGCACAACCATCCTGTGTAAGTCCGGAAACAGACATAGGTACAGGCAGCCTTAGACCTTTGAAGGTTTTGGCCCAACAAACGCAGTATTAGAATCTTTGGCCAGGCTATCCACTTCTTCATTGCCATGGTGTCCTTTATGTGCTGGTATCCAAATAAGGGTTACCTTGTTCTCAAACCTGGAAGAGATCCTATTGATAAGATCTACAGTTTCCTCCACCAGTCGTGAGGTTGACAAATCTTTTTGTAATGACCTAAGACTAGCCTGACTGTCAGAAAAAATTCTAATATCTTTTCCCTTGTTATATTTTCCATAAGTGTTCTACAACTACAATTCGGAGTTTGTACAACCACTCAGTTTGTACAGAAATAGCAAATATGTATTTGCCAAGAGCCATGAGAGTCCTCAACTTACTACCGATTGTGATGGACAACAGTGAAACTGTCACTCTGCAGCTGTCGCTACTGTTTTGTGTAGTGGTCAAATCAGTCACTGTGATTCGGAAGAGAAGCATTCCAAATTATTGGTTCAGCTTGGTACAGATGAAGTAACTCCCAGACTGATTGTTGGGCCAATCCAACAACTATTCCTAACCAACAGAAACAACCCTACATTCTTTCATTAATGAATCAGTGCTAATTAGTTATTGTTTATTATTGAAAAAGAAATACTGACTATTGATTGATTATTACAGTTGATATACAGTTCCCTAATGTCTGGAAGATTTGAGTTCAGTTAATTCACGAACACTTGTGCACTCACAAGAGGGCAAGAAAACTGACAATTAGCCAAACAAGGCTAGCACCGAATATTGTTGCATAAATCATGCGGCTTTAAACGATCTTTTGGGGCATCGGTGGTGATTAACACAGTGCTCATCACTGTAAGGTAAAGGTCACGGGTTCGAATCCAGCGGCCCTGAATTCAAACCCGACATACTTACGAATGGGCTTTTTTCCAAAACACTGGCACCCTGAGGGTTTATAAGACCTCTGCTGTTGCGAATCCTCGTTAAAAAAAAAATAATGGTCTTTCCTTGTCCGAGCACCAAAATTCTGGAACCCTCCTTCTAACTATCTGCAAAGCCGGGTTAAAGCAGTGGCGTATTGAGCTGAAAGTCGTGAGTTCGAATCCCTTCTTTTCATCTCAACCAAGACCTTATGTCCAAAATAATAATTGAAATTGGTATTAAAAGTAAAGTGAAAAGGAAAACTTGTATTTATTTTGCATCAACCTAAAACAGCTAGAATACGTTGCATTCAAACTGAAAAATCATGTAAAAACTTTACTTCTTTTTAATTTAGTTAAATTAATTAAGTGAGGAATGTACTAAATATAAAAAGCAAAATTAAGATTTAAAAAAACCTTTGTTTGGTTTGTGTCTGAAGTGAAGTGAGCTTCGTTGGGTCGGTCCTTTGCCGCCTGTGCAAGCATTTGAACATCGTCGGTGTCAGTGGGTTCCGGCATAGGTCCTTGAACGGGTTCCTCTTGAGTCGGTTCGTCCCGCATGGGGTCTTCTCCAAGAAAATCTTTTTCATTCATGCCAAGCCTTTCGGTCTCCATGGGGCCGAAGTCTTCTTGTAGGGGCTCCTCTTCTTCCGGTTCTTCTTCGACCGTGGCCTTCCGCTTGCTGCGGCCCCTTTTCGGCTTTCGGCCCCTCGGCAACTTCTTCTTCACCGGCTCATCTTCATCGTCGTCTTTGTGCTCATCTGCCGGCCGGCCTCTCCTCCCGCTACGGCGCAGGGCCGGCGCCTCGTCCTCGGCCCTTTCGACTTCGGCGTCCATCGTCTCGGTCGCTTCCTCTTCGCTCATCATGACAACTTTCTCGACGGTGATACGACGAAGAAGAGATGCCGAAACAAAACAAACCTTTGCCGCTGGAGGTTACTTTGCTGCATGGATCGAACGCTCTCCACCTAGCGCTGCCGTGAGCGAAGTATCCTCGGCCCTGTCATGCATCACCAAAGTCGACAGTTCATACTTATAATAATATATATTTTTCCAGAATTAATCCAATTTACAAAAAATGTTTAAATATAGAAATATAAATATAACAATATAAAAGAAAAAATAAAAACCACAGGAAAAATTACTTAAATATTAAACAATATGTCTATCTACATAATTCACTTGAATAGAATAAATTTTTATTTGTACATGTGCACAACAATATATACAATAATTTTAGAATGTAGGGAAAGTGAAAGTAACAGGGCACACAAAGAGCCTGATAAATTAGCCAAGGAAAGTTCGACGAGGACACCTATTGGCCCTGAACCCGTTTGTGGCATATCAAACTGCCAAAAACGCAGATCTTGCTAGGATCTATAGGATCTAGACTAATAGTTGTACTGCTGACTGGACACTACAGACTCCGTAGGCATATGTATACACTTGGAGTGGCAGAAACAAGCCTGGTTTTTTTTTTATATTTACCAGGAGATGGCACTTGTCCACCGCAACTGATGAAAGACATTATGGAACACAGCAAGTCTAAACACCTAGAACTAATCATAGGATGTAATGCGAATGCCCACCATATAGTATGGGGCAGTAAGATCATCATTACGAGAGGTGAATGCCTTTTTTCTTTACTGGAGAGGGTTTAGAAATAGCCAACCGTGGCTCAGAATTTTCCTTCGTCAACCGTAATAGGGAGGAAGTACTTGATGGTACACTAAGCAGTTGACGCGGTGACATACATTACGAATGGGCATGTGTCAAATGTGCCATCTTGCTCTGACCATAGACACTTAAGATTTGATCTTACTATTCCCCCTCTAATACTTGCAGCATACCATAATCCTAGAGAAACCAATTGAGTGGGCTATATAAAATCCCTCAAACACTCTCTTAGGGATGCTAAGGTTAAAATTTGAGGTAGGACCTTGACCTAGCAGTTTAGGAAGAAAATGATGGAATTCTGCAAGCTTTTGAAAGCAATTGCTCTGAAATGACAAGGAATAACAGAACCAAAACCATCTGGTGGAGCAAGAATCTGGAAAAAATGAGATGACAGGTAAGATGGCTGGAGAGGCAGAAGGCATTCTTGGAGGAAGTTCTGTCAGGAGGTCAGAAAAGCTCCTGACTGCACCAGAATTCATAGAGCGTTGCCCAAAGAAGGTACTGGAGACAGTTAGGCTTCATTCGAAGACCAAATGGAACTTTTTCAGAGACAACAGAAGAAATTCTATCCATGTTAATTAGTCAACACTTGCCAGGGTAAATAATAATATCCGGAGAGAAGCAGCCCACTAGTTCTCCAAAGAGGGCTGGAAGAATGCACCTAAAATAGTAATAGCCATATACTCAGACAGCCAGGCGGCACTGAAGGCAATTGCCGCAATGACGGTAAAGTCCAGAGTCGTTTGGAACTGCATTAGAGCCCTGTCAGACGTTGGACAAAATAACAAAATTACCCTTGTCTGGGTGCCAGGGCAAACATGGTAACGAAAAGGCCGATAAATTGGCCAAGAAAAAGAAGACACCTATTGGTCCTGAACCCTTTTGTGGCTTACCAAACTGGCAAAAGCTCGGATCTATTATACACTTGATTACTAGTAAGTCTTTCGCTCAATGGAAATGTAGCCCAGGACAGAGGCATGCGAAAAAATCATATCAATGGACCATTGCTGAACTACTTAATCTAGGACATGCTAGGACTAGAATAATAGTTGTACAACTGACTGGACACTGCAGACTCCGGAGGCATATGTATACACTCGGAGTGGCAGAAACAACCTGTGCAGATATTGCCAAGAAGAAGAAACAGCCAAACATGCCCTCTGTTGGCACAAAGGCCTATATAGGCTGAAAATCATAATGCTGGGAATAGAAAAGCCAGGGCCTGAAGGATGGGGGGTCTGGTAAAAAGCCGTAAGCTTAATGAGGAGCTCTAGATAAAAAAAATAGTGGAGATGCTCAATGGATCAATACTGGTCACAGTGCACAGGTCATAAAGAGAGCCGGCTCTACATTATCTAATCTATTAGGTATCGATGAGATCTTGCCTTCCTCTATGATCTTGAAGAGTTTTTAAATTTAGAAATTTAAGTCAGTCGATGGCTTTAATTTTTTTGGACGTTTTGGTGAACTGCAAGTTTAATGTATTTTTGAAAATAGGGGCTCCAAATACTGCTTGCAAACTCTGGTATGTGCTGAACGTAGGAATTTCAGGAGAAGGGACAGAAATGTGCATTCAACTTGGCAAGCTTTTTTTTTACAATGTCCAGGGTATGTTTATTTCACTTTGTCTTCTGATATTGTCATCCCCAAGTCTTACTGAAATGTAGAAGCCAAAGAAGCACCATGAAGTTTGTAAAATTTATAAGATCTAGATTTTCGAATTTTATTGTAAGGGTCTTTTTTTTGGGGTAAAAACCCGTCCATTTTTGGTCAAAAAATACTAAAAACAGTCCATTTCTCTTTATACGTTCTGAAACACTGTAAAATGAATTGAAAAAAGACCACTGGATAAGATAGAGAAGTCATAGGTCAGGAAGGATCTAGCAAGCCCCCTCCACAACTTTGGTCTCCCTCCACTGACCAATACGACTACAAAAGCTAAACAGCTTCTTCATTTTGTCTCTTCCTCGCTACGTTCAAAAATGCTGACCAGGGGTGCCTTTATCGTCGCCGTCTGCCTCGCCTTTGTGGCAGCAGAACAAGTCCAATTTCAATATTGTTCAACCAGGGGTGAGTTTAATCTATATATAATTTTGTTTAGTTTCCAATTTTTAAAAATTTAGTACATCTCGGGTTTTTCGACATTTTAAGTCGCTACCGCATGTAGTATATATCTCGAATGAAATCTCTGTATTTATATTATAAATAATCTGCATTTTTAAAAAAATCTACAGTCTGATCATTACTGTACGCAATTCTAAGGCAGTAAGTTTATTAATTCTGCTTAAATATTAACATATACAATATTTTTAAAAAGCCCGTTGATTAAGTTTTAGTAAATCCCTAAAAGAACATACGAAAACGAATGGAGTTCAAGCAATAAAAGGCTGATTTAAGAATTGGCGTCATTTTGAACAGCCATCCCTCCTCTTTCTTTCATTCCCACTCTCGAAAATACTTAATTCTAAAAAACACTACAACGTATTTGTACTTTGTTTTCTACAAATAAATTCTGTACGAAATGGTCTATTTTTAAACGGGCGAATTGTTTCGTCACTTTATTCTATGAAGGAATAGAGGGCATTTCGAAGGGACAAAATCGTTCGTGCTTCAAACACTTCGTGGTAGTTTTAACTGTTAACAGTCTTGGACAAATAAGCAGCACGGCTGCCATGGATCTGATTTATGCTTTTATTTACTGTTTCCTGCTTTGCATACTTTAAAAAAAAATCTAGATATGCCCTTTAATCCATTTACAAAGTAATGATGGCCCAGAGGAATATTTCACATAGATTCTCATATTATTTACAAATATCATCGATCCTTTGCCCAATTTATTCATATTAAACTGCGTTATTGTATGATGATTTAAGTCTTTATTAGCCTCCTGTGATTTACAGTAAACGATTTTGTCAATTTTGTTATTAAGGTTGTATTATTATTATTATTATTATCTGTTTTGTGAACATTTGATATTCTAAAAAATAAATTCTGTACAAAATGGTGTATTTTATAAATTTAATTGTTTCGTCACTTTCTTCTGTAAATTCTCGATGATACAGGCAGGTTCGAATTTTAAACACCTGTGACCAATTCAAGATAATTTTAAAAGAAAATTCATATCTTTTAATAATTTTTTTTTATATATTGTGGTTTACTCATGAAGGAATCGAAGGAATCGTATTTTTTTTTTTTTTAGATTTTCTGAGCTTCTGTTGCTTTGTCTATTGAATTTGTTTAAATTTACTACATGATTTCATGGTTTATATTTTTATGACTTTTCTGAGTTCCTAAGACTAGTTCAGGGTGGATTTGCCCATTTTTCTTGTTTTTTTATTTATCGAGCCCCTTTTAACTGACTTTGCTCATATTTTTTATATGATTTCTTCTCGATTTTCTGAGGAAAATCATTTATATTTTTTGTTTGTTTGTTTTTATTGTTGAGCTCCTGTTATTTCGTTAATTTAACTTCCCTATAATTATTATATTTATATCATTTCATTTCATTTCAATTTTCAAAGGATTGTTCATATACGTTAATAATTTTTTTTTTATATATTGTGGTTTACTCATGAAGGAATCGTAAATTTTTATAGATTTTCTGAGCTCATGTGAACTATGACCTGTTTTGGGTTGATTGTTTGCTAAGTTCCTGTGTCTTTGTTAATTTAATTTGATAATAATTATTATTAAATCCATTATATTTTTTGGTCTGATTGACTAAATAACTTCTTTCAATTAATTAATCTTTTTATGTAAGGTATTGGTTGAAATGAAAACCTAGTGTCACGAACAGGATTCGAACACACGACCTTCGTTGTTCTTATTTTCTGTTGTTCTTATTCTTAATGTTCTTATTTCTTAATATTTTTTTTCTTTTATGGTTTACTTATAATTTTTTTTCGGATTTTTTAACAGATTTTCTCAGCTCCTGTGACAAATTCAATTTCACCCATTTTTGTTCATATTTGATTATTGAGCTGTCCAATAATCAAATTATATTTCGATTTTCTATGTCTGGTACATTATATTTGTTAATGATTTTTTTTTTTTAATGTGTGGTGTTTAGTGACCGTTAGTTAATGATTATATGGAGATCGTGAGATGCGGTCTGGTGTGACGTAGTTTTAAGAAAAACATTTTCTTTATAGTGCCAACGTTTCGATCTTTATTGAGATCATCTTCAGGGCTCAAAGTTCGTTTTCCGTTTAGATGTCTCATTCTTCTGTGTCGTGTTGAGAGTGCCCAATGACACATCTACACGGAAAACACACTGAGCCCTGAAGATGTTCTCAATAAAGATCGAAACGTTGGCACGATAAAGAAAATGTTTTTCTAAAACCTACGTCGCACCAGACCGCATCTCACGATCTCCATACAATGTTTTTTTTTTAAATTTTGGTTCATTCCTAAAGATAACAACTCGCCAGTTTAATTTTCCGAGCTGGTGTGAATTGTGACCAGTTTTCTGGACTCCTGTTGCTATGTCAATTGAAGTTTATTAGATGATTTCGTTTAGATTTTCTGTATCTGGTCCATATTAGTTAATTTTTTTATTTTTTGTTTTGTGGTGTATTCGTGAAAGAATGGTCTATTTTTTAGATTTTCCGATTGGCTCGAAGGTTTAAGATGCTTTTGCCCATTTTTGTTCATTTTTAAACTTCCGTCAATTAAATTTGTTTATATTTATAAGAAAATTTTCAATTTGATTTTCTGCGTACGATCAATATTTATCTTAGCTCATGTGACCAGTTATCAAGAAATTTAAGTGATTTTGAGACCAATCACCAAATTCAACAATTTTGTTGTTTTCGTTCGTAGTTTTATAAAACGCTTGGGAAACAGATTTCTCAAGCTTGTCACATCCATTTTCTGACCTGTTTTTCTTCAAAAGAAGAAAGGTACCTGTACCTGCTTTTGGGTCTTCCTTTTGAAAAGGGACCCTCGCCATTGTTATCAGAACCTAGCCTTTTTACTTTTTGTGCATTTCTCAAGTTGTAAATCTTAATGGACACACCGTTTTCCTTTTCGTCGGAAAAAAATGTCTGGTTCATTATTTTCACGGATGAGGTCGAAATTGCGTTTCGCACAAACACTATCAGTCGAATTGTTAGATATAGCTAATTATCAAATGATTTAATCTCATCTCCGGTCTACACTCGGTTAGAAAACAATCTGACGGGAAAAATTTATGATTCTAAAAATCTTTATCGCCCTCGGCCCGCAGGAACGATTGTAGACAAACGGATCTTTTGTCCCGCCAGTTGACTCAATGGACACATCTTCCTTTTTTTTTTTGTCTGACCTTAGCACTTCCCCATTTATGATTTATCTCATGGGGGTCAAAAGCTAACACTCGCGTAGCGCATGAATTGCCATATTCTATTCAAAGACAGCCAAGAGCACAGACGTCATTTTTACAAGTTGATTTACAATCTATAATCGACTATTAAAGGAAAACGACCAGTTTTTAAAATTTAAAAACGTTTAAGATATTTATTACAAAAAGAATCTAAACCAATGTTCTGAGAGTACCAATTAACCTCAATCATAGCTTGAGACGTGTTGAGTATCTACATTTAAACAAGACCATATTTAAACCTAGGTTTTCTTGTGGAATGAATTTTTTTTTAGAATGAAAGTGCTATACCACCTACCATTTACTGATAATAAATTAATGATTTTATTAAAACAATGTCTCCATTTGGTCTAGGGACAAAACAATTTAGGTTAGGTATAAGTTTGGCTGATACATTGGCCAAAGAAAGTTCAGTCAGGACACTATTACCCCTGAACCTTTTTTGCACCGTACCAAATCGTCAAAAATGTACATCCATCAGACAATGCTTTAAGCAGTCATTGGTTCGATATAAATTCCAGAAGAGGCATGTATGTTCCGTGAAGGATCGTTGCAGAAACTAATGGCAGAACTATTAAACTTAGGACGTGTTAGAACTAGAGGAATATGTCCTCTATTCGTGCAAATGTTTATGTAGGCTGAGATTTGCTCTCCTTGGAAAGGAAAACCTAAGCCTGAAGAATACGCAAAGGATTGTGTCGACAACATAAAAATCGTTTCTTCAGGCTAAGAAGCTGAACATAGTTTCTTTGTTTAAAATCTTATATTTCTAAAATGCACAAATTTTATAGTTTACATTCTATTGTAGACATGAAGGAAACAACCCTATTATGGATTTTATGAGATCCTGCGACTAGTTCAGGATTCGTCAATGTTCGAATATTCATTAAGCTTCTCTGACTTTGTCAGTTAAATTTGTTTATTCATTATGAAATTTCAATTCAATTTTATGCAGATGGTCTATGCTTATTATTATTTTTTATATTGCGATTTACTCATGAACACATTTTCAGATCTTATGAGCTCCTGTAAGCTGTTAGTTCAGGATTGATTGGTTATTATTTGATTGTTTCCTGAGCTCCTGTGATTTGTCAATTGTGTTTACTAAACGATTTTCTGAATCTTGTCCAAATTTGCTAATAATTTTGGTTCTTTTATGGTTTACTCTTGGAGAAAATAACCAATTTGAGATTTTTCCTTCTCTTTTTGTGGGCTATTTCTCATCTGTATTATATAAGCTTTTCCTTTTTTTTTTTTTTTTTAAATTTTTGCTAGATGCTTTTCGAGGCTTCCTCTTCAGTACATTTTTATTTTGAGTTTCAACAGACAACTCTGACCTTTCACATTTATATATTCTAAGAACCCGTGAGTTGTGACCAGTTCAGGATTGATTGGTCAATGTTTCATCTTTTGCTAAGCTCCTTGTGACTAAGTTATTTACTGAATTTATTATAAGATTTCTTGACACTTTTTTTATTTAGATGACTTTCTGAGTATGAAGAAAAATTTAGGACGAATTGGTCTTTTTGTTATTCTTGAGCTCCTGTCACTTTCTTGCAATCAAATCAGTTTTTCTCAAGGATTTTAAGCTTATCATTTATTCAGGATTCATCTTTTTTTAAAGAGATTTTGAATTTCCTGTGATATTATGTTATGGTGATAAGTTAATCTTCAGTTTGCAAAGCAATAACAATACAAAGCAATAATTTTTTTTAGGTCAGGAACAATGTGAAATCAGCGATGTGCACATTGACCCTTGTGCAGAAGCTGAAAAAAATGAGCCGTGCAAACTCAAGCTTGGCAAGTCAGCGGGTATTTCATTCAAGTACAAGGCGAACTGGGATCAGGGCGAAAACGACCTGAAGACTCGTGCTTACTGGGCTTCCGTTCTTGACATTCCATTCTTAGGGATGAAGACCGATGGGTGTAGCATGACCAGCTGCCCGGTCAAAAAGGACCAGCTCGGACAGTACAACTTTACGCTCGACATCTCTGACAAGTTCCTCCCTGTAAGTGGCGAAAAGATAAAATTTATAAGTGCGTATATCTGAATTTTATTTTATCTAATTTTTTCCCCATGCAGAAACGGTACAACGTCAAGTTCAAGCTGTGGGAAGACAATGTTGAGGATCATGCTTGCTGCCTTTTGGTCAAGTTGAAATTGGTTTAAGGAAATGTGAATTTTTATGTTTTATTTAAAAATTATGTTTCACAAAATTGATTTTTGTAATGAAATATACGACAAAATGATTTTTTATAATAAAATGTGTACAAAAGTTTTTATGCTATTTGCCTAATGTGCCTAACAATCTAACTGTTCGTCGGTACAAAAAAATAAATAAATAAAAACAAAACTAACCGAATAAAATAATAATATTATCAATAAATTAAACACCATTATTCAACAATCAACAAAGGCTGTTACCAATCATTTTGGTCTGTCTATCCTGGTTGGTTTGATCGTTGATGTATTTAGACTTTTCACAGTCTTCACACACCCTGATTATCCCAGCAATGATAGGCAGGTGAATGATCAGTAATGACCAAATTGTAATCAATTAAAAAGAAAAATACAGGTATTCACTTAGAATTTTTGTTACCTGCAATAAAAATAAATTTATTGTTTTACTAGTTTACTTTTTCCAAGGATCAATTCATTGTTTATAATTAACCATCAGGTTATTTTCTGGACAATAATCTTAACAATTGTTCTTCGCAGGCATATTCTCACTGCTTTTGTCGGTCATGTTCCTACGTTTAATCATAATCTGAGGCTATTTTTTGTTTTTACCCTATGGATATTCTTTTTGTAGGCTATTGTTTAAAATTGTGGCAAGGTCTGAGATGTACAGGTTAGATCATCTCCGATCATCCTGGTCAGCCTTAGGTTG
The DNA here is from genome assembly GCF_000648675.2 of Cimex lectularius. Taxonomy (NCBI): domain Eukaryota; kingdom Metazoa; phylum Arthropoda; class Insecta; order Hemiptera; family Cimicidae; genus Cimex; species Cimex lectularius. Next base: position 2,124,455 of record NW_019392686.1, read on the forward strand.
TATTGTGGTATTTCTAAATTTCACGCTATATTATTGGTTCTAACTTTTTGTGAAATGCCTACTGAAGCTATGCCATTGTTAAGATTGTGACAAGGTCTGTGAGATGAACAGGTTAGATCATCCTAGTCTGCCTTATTTTCACTTTTGTCCATTGTGTGTCTGCATTTTACCATATTTTGGTTTGGTCATGCTTTTTATTAGTTCTTTGAAAGAAACTGTCAAAAATGCAAGCCACGGTTAACTGACAGCATTCTTTAACTAATTTGTACTTATCATAATTATAATTACAGAAATGGTACGGTCTTCAAAGCACATTTATAAACAGTCAAAATGAAATTTTGATCTTATATCAGAATTAAAAGGTATCCCATTGTCAGATTCCAACCTTCCATATTTCTAAATAATTTATATGACAGGATGTCAATTCAGACAGATCCAAGATCAGTGATGTTGGGGCGTCGGTGGCAGCAACGGTTTAGGCATTGATACGGTGCTCATCACTGTAAGATGAAGGTCCGGGTTCGAATCCAGCGGCCCTGCATTTGAACCCGACATACTTACAAATGGGCTTTTTTTCAAAAACACCGGCACCCCGAGGGTTGATATAACCTAGATATATAGGGTTGTTGAGAACCCTCGTTAAAAAAAGAAATAAAATAAGATTGGTGAGGGTGAGGCCTGCGCCATGTTTAGTAAAGGTGCTCCTGCCACAATACAGTGTACATGATTTGCCAAGAGTTTGGGGTGAGTCAAGATGAGAAGGTCTCTTTGTCTACCTTGTTTGCACCAACTCCCTACCTGCTGGCATTAATCAAGCAATAAAGAATATGGTTTTAAAAAGTAATGGTGTCGGAAAACGAATCGGCAGAGCAGCTCCCACAATTCAAGACCAAGGTCGATATATGTTCCTCAGAGTATATTAATCGTAGAAGGATCATCCTAACCTGATCAAGAAAAGGACATGCTAGACTCTTACTTCCTTGGCTCCATACAGAGAGCATGCAGGAATACCATTATGAGAATTGTGTTTGAACACAACACCAAGCCGTTGGATCCCCTGTTCTAATTTTTGTAGTTAATAGGACTATTTTGATGTTTGTATTGGTAGATATCTCGTTTTCTGACTCTTTTGAGATTGAATGTATTTATTAGTGTGAATATATAGTGTAAGAGTTACAATTAATTAAGGTTTTTTGTTGAGATGAAAAAAAGTTAATGGCACAAGAGGGATTCGAACCCACGACCTTCGGCTAGATACGCCGCTGCTCTACCACCTGAGCTATCGTGACCTCGATCCACTCGGGCATCAACTACCCATCTCAACCCCACCTTATGAGTTTTCCCTCCTTTTGCCATTTATCAAATGTCGTGTAATCGGTTTGGATTTTCGACGACAATTGAAATGGCGACGGAGAGCTTTAGTGAAGTATACTTCATTTAATTCATCAAATTCACTAATTTCGTGGTCCGCTTGACCAATTGATACATTACAATTAATTAAGGTTTTTTGTTTAGATGAAAAAAAGTTAATGGCACGAGAGGGATTCGAACCCGCAACCTTCGGCTAGATACGCCGCTCCTCTACCACCTGAGCTATCGTGACCTCGATCCACTCGGACATCAAGTGTGTAGGTTCAATAGTGAAATTTTGAGAACCTCCACAATCTTATGTGACTGAATGGTATGTCAATAGGAAATAATCTCTTTGGGAATGAGTGAGTGCATATTTAAATATTCATGCTTTGGAGGCTGAAATGACCTAGTTATTAACCCTAACTTTGGAGGCTGAAATGACCTAGTTATTAACCCTAACTTTGGTGGCTGAACTTAAGACGAGGTATGCCCCCGACTGCCAAAACCTGAAGTACATGATCTCATATCTTGCCAAGAGAAGTCACAAGCTCTATTCTACAAAAATTTGTATGAATATTCAACCAGTAAAATGAAAATAGCATGGCTAAACAGGTGTAAAATATTTGTTGGACTGGTCAAAAAGCTTTTATCAAAAATTTGTAGAAATCACTCCTCGTAGTTCATCGTCATATTGACAAATCTAATCTATGTATGAATTGTACTTTTTTTTAATTGATTATTTTCTTATTCCTTTTTTTGTATATTTAGAAGAAATTGATAACGTATCAGTGGTTGCGTGATTACTCGATGCCAGGGATGACTTGCTATTATGATCAAACCAATTAAAACCTGAAATGTTCAATTACACAATTATTTTAATGTATTGATATATATTATTAAATAGTAGACTCTATTAGTAATAAATTATAAATAAATATAATATATTAATCAATTATTTTATAATAATTAATAAATTATATATAATATAATTTATAGATTATAAACTCTATTAATAACAGAACAATAAAATAAACTTATTCAACGTCAACAATTTTATTTGAATTAATGAGAAAAAAGATGTACAGTTCAACAAGAAAAAAAACGCACAAAATCATGTGTAAAAATAATGTGCTCTGTAAAAATGGTATAAAAATTAATGAGCTGGAACATATAAAATAAAGTAAACCAAACAAAACAAATATAAAGTCTGTCAAAAAAATTTACAGAATATATTGTAAAAGTCAAAGAAAACTCATCTAGAAAAAAAGACTAAGGTATGTACAGAAATACACTGTATAAAATGCTTCTTTTGAGCATTCATTTCCACTTTACAAATATAAGGATAAAATCATATTTTAAAAAACAACATTCTTAACTATTTTGTACAATATAATAATCATTGTATTAAAATCACAGCATTGAGAATGTCGCAAGAAGCGGGAAATGGTCTGATGGAGAAATGCGATTAGGCATTGGTTGGACAAAATTCTTACATTCGTCTACTGTCGGTAGTCGGAGCCTCGACAAAAGTCTGAGATTTCTGTAATTGATTTTTTTATTAAATTAATTTTTAAAAATTAAAAAAAAATATTTAAGAACACTTACGAGTAGAACATGTAATCAACTGTAACCCATTTATCATGGTGTGTCGTGGCAGTTCCATATTTCTCATCCTCTGTGAGATTGTAGACAGAGGAAAAGTTAAAATTATGACTTAACACTCCCCTGGAATCCAATTTAGTTGTAAAAAAGTCGGAGCTGTCGAAAAGTGCATACTTACGCTTCTAGCATTGCGTTTTTGTGAAGGGCCTCCCCAGGGCACTGGTCGAATTTTTTGACAAACGAAGGTGAGGCACGACAATTTGGTTGTTCGTTTGTTTTTTGGTGAAACGTATAGTCACTGTTATACAACTTAGGAAAAAAAAAAGATTTAAAAAAAGAAAAAAATGGGTAAATTTGTTTTGAAATATTCACCTTACTTTCTCCCAAGTGTGTGCAGTTGTTGAGAATGCCTAGGCTGAGTGGAAGCAGCTGGTCGTAGACGCGGACGAAACCAGATTCCAAAAAGCGTACAACAGGCGATCCCGGCCTTGAATTGAGGTCTCCCATTAAAAGAAGAGCGGGTGATGATGTTTTCGCCATCCTACAACAAAAAACGTTCAGACATTTCAAACTATAAAACAAAACCGTATTCGTTTACTTGATGATCCTGTGGAGTTCGGTGAGTAAAATTTGCGTCTGCGCCAAGCGTACTTTCCACCGTTTCGGATTGTAAAGAAGGTGAGTGTTGGCTAAAAACAATTCACCATTGCCTTGCCTGAGTTTCAGCCTCACGATCAAGCCAACATTTGGCCTAAAGTCAAAACCATCATCCTGATAATCACACAATTTTTATTTTTATTTGATTTATAATATACCTGTTCAGATATTCTATGCCAGGTTGATAATATTCAACAGAAGTCCAAAAGACCAAATCAAAAACATCAGTCTTATAATAAACAGCGACACCATCGGTGTTATTTTCTGTCCGCCGTTTAAAAACTCCCTTGTAACCTGCAAATATATTAAATGATATGAATGTTATAAATAAAATTACTGTTTAAAAAATTACCAATTTTCTCTAAGTCATTGTAAAACAACGGTATGTGCGATTGCTGGACCTCTTGCATTGCTAGAATCTATCAATATTTTTTTTTTTTTAATTTAAACCGGCAAATTGGAAAAAAAACATTACAAAATAAATTACATCTGGGTTTTGAGTTTTAATTTCGCCTATTAGCTTTTTCTTTCTGTTTTCCCACTTCAAGTCCTCAGGGTCTTGAGTCGGATAAAGACCCCTGTGATTCTCGATTAAATCTTGAGCAAGGACGTTGTAACTCATCACAGTGAACTTTTGCTCCCCTATAACAAAAGTCAGTTAAGCTAAACATAACAAATTTCATCGAACTTTACACCATAACATATAATTAGTACATAATACGTGTGTATTTTTTTAATATTGTGAAACATTTTTCTTGAACATCCCTGCAGTTTTTATTTGAGCAAAAAATATTTAAATAAATAAATCGGACACATTTAAATCAATGATATACCTGGTGTAATTTTATTTTTGTTGGTATAGGTCTCATTCGGTCTTCTTTCCGTTGCGAAAGGTCTGTTCGAACGGTGGAATTGGCTTTCCCATTTCCTTTCGAACATGATTATCCTTCGTTTTTTTCTCTTAGACCTTTTTCGCAATCTTTCTCGTTTCTGTTGTCTCCGTTGCTTTTTCTCCTTCTCCGACCTTTTGGGTGTCATTGTTTGCAATTCTAGCACAATGTTTTTCTTTCTTTTTCTTTTGGATAATTGTACTTTTTCATAGAATTGCCGAGTTTTATGTTTATGTTCTTCTAATGGTAATTTGTATTATAGCCTAAAAGTAAATTCCTAAACAAAATAATGTTATTACCAACTATTTAATGTGACTTGCGTTAAAGATTTTAAAGAAATAGACAAGACTGTCGTAAAGTAGCTTTCCACTTTACTTCCAAAGAGACAAATAAAAATTATTGTTATTATTACCACTATTCTATAGAACACTGTGACTTCAGCTTCACCTAACATACACATTATCATTTAAAAAAAATAAAAATAAAATATATAACTGTGGTTCCAGTGAAAACTGTTTTAAGTTCCAAAACCCTAACTTTCAGGAATTCAAGTTTAAGGTTTAATTAATCTTTATGGAAGGTATTAAAAACCAAATGAACTTTTCCTGTCATCTGCTAATAATAAAAATTCATGTGATAATGAGACTGCTCGATAGTCAGAAAGAGTTCCTGGAAGTTAAAAATATTTTTTCTGTGCAACAATGTTTTATTTGATGTTTCGTTTTGGAAGTTGTTGGTTTGTTTCACTGTTTCGTCATCTTTAGTGTGTCTGTATGTTTTATTATTAGTTCATTTCTAATTCATAAATTTGTAGTATGTACTGATATTTTTTTTTATCCTACATATTTTACTAAATTTATAAAGACAACATCATGAAAAAAGAGTCAAGCCCATTTTGTATTTTTCTGTTTTTCAAAGATACGAATAACAACCACTTAAAGAAGCTAACACTGACAGAATGGTAAAAGCCATATTCATGGGAAATTTTATCCACAACTTGATTTTTGGGAAAAACTTAAACCTTAAATTCATTAGATTTCGTGGTCAGATTGACCAAATAACATCTTTCAATTAATTAATCTTTATGGAAGGTATTAAAAACCAAATGAACTTTTCCTGTCATCTGCTAATAATAAAAATTCATGTGATAATGAGACTGCTCGATAGTCAGAAAGAGTTCCTGGAAGTTAAAAATATATTTTCTGTGCAACAATGTTTTATTTGATGTTCGGTTTTGGAAGTTGTTGGTTTGTTTCACTGTTTCGCCATCTTTAGTGTCTGTATGTTTTATTATTAGTTCATTTCTAATTCACATAAATATAATGTTAGCAGTTTGTAGTATGTACTGATATTAATGTTTTTTTTATTCTACTAAATTTATAAAGACAACATCAGGAAAAATGAGTCAAGCACATTTTGTATTTTTTTTTCTCCAAAGTTACAAGAATGGAATAACAACCACTTAAAGAAGCTAACACTGACAGAATCGTAAAAGCCATATTCATGGGAAATTTTATCCACTACTTGATTTTTGCTAAACACTTAAACTTTAAATTCATTAGATTTTGTGGTCAGATTGACCAAATAACATCTTTCAATTAATTAATCTTTATGTAAGGTATTGGTTGAGATAAAAAAGCCAGTGTCATGAGTAGTAAGTAATATAATAATACTAATTTAAAAAAAAATGGAAAAGGACTATTGATCATAACTGAATTCCCTAATTAGATCATGACGATACGACCAAGCCTGTCGTGCAAATCTGATCAATTGCAGACTGTTCCTGCCATTAAGGAATTCAATTATCTGGGCTCTGCTGAACCTGCTGTGACCTGTATGGGGATATATAAATTCTGAGAGGATGGGACATACACCCAAGAAATGGATCACATCCTCCCTTTCTCTAAGGTAACAAAGAGCACAGAGGGATTTCTTTCTCACCATGGAGTGTAGTTAAGATAGAGCAACTTGCCTCTTAATTTAAAAAAACCAGCTCAGCGGTAGGTACACAAGGTTATTACTGGGTTCCAGGACAAACAGGAATTGTGGGGAATGAAAAAGCAGATGTCCTTGTTAGAAAAGGGGCTGCTATCCTGCTAATAATTCTGAGCCTTATTGTGACATAGGGATCCACACTATCGATGAACATCTTAAACAAGAAGACAAGATGAAAATAAGGAAACAAATAACAAGATCTGGGAAAAAAGAGATAAGAGAATGTCTGTAGAGTTTCAATCTTCGTAGAGGACATTAGACAGGTGAAGAAAGAAGAAGACTAATTGTTGGATTCACCAAGCTTTTGGCAACTTATGGTGCCATCACCAGGGCATATTTATTAAAAATTAAAATAAATAATATACAATTGACAGTTATTATTTATTTTACTTTTTAATAAATAGGCCCTGATGATGGCACTATAAGTTGCCGAAAGCTTGGTGAACCCAACATTTAGTCTTCTTCTTTCTTCACTTGTCTAATGACCTCTACGAAGATTGAGACTCTACATAGATTATCTTCAGGTCGATCAACAAACATCATATCATCAGCAGTATACAAATCAGAATGGATTTTTACATCTTACATTTTAATGTAAATTGTAAATCACTGCTCGAAGTTGGTATCTGTAGGTTTCAGGAGCTATGACAAAATTAAGATTTGATGATATGGCAATTTTTATTTATTTATTTTTTTGTTTTTGTAACCAGTTGTTTAATAATTTGTTGGTGCCATGAGGAGTGGTCAAGAATGATTTATTATTTTGAAGATGGGGGACAACTTTTTTTTATTTTAACGGTACAATATCTTTTTATTTTAGTTGCTTCAATCGCTGACTCCGTATAGTATCATTTTGTCAGAAATATTTTAATTTTTTCCCCGCTTCTGCAAATGAATTGCGTTGCCAACTCCACCCTCCAACCACTACTAATATTTTTATTATATAAATACAATAAATTGGCATAATAAAAATGTGTTTTATTCCTACAACCTAGATCACCTTAACATTACAGCCTGAATCAGTTTATTAAATTGTTTTATAATATAATTAACTTTTGTAATTCTCAGCAAAATCAAGCAAAGAAGTGGCATGTACTAGTTTTTTCCAATTTGAAAAATATGTACCGGTTTTTAATTTTTTTAATCAGGCTTCCTGGAATCTGCACCAATTAACAGGCAGAATTTCCCACTTTTGTTAAATATAAATAATTTTTAAAAAAAGTTGGGTTGTTACGTTTTTTTTCCCGTTTTACCTATGCAACCATTCATGTTGGACTAGAAGGCACAACTGCTTGAAGGTTAAAGCACAATTTAACATATAGTCTGGTCGTTTTTCAACCTTTTATCCCAGCAGACCCAACAGAAAATGACAAAAATCTGTAAAGTATCTGGCAGATCTGCCCATTAAAGATAGGCGGACCAAAATGATCAGAAACGAATCGACTACAGGTTCATTACTCTGCAGGCTCCAATTTATTAATGTCTTCAAAAACGTTCACAGTTGGGATGAAGAAAACCTATATTCTTATATGTACATCTGCATACTAAATTCTAAGTTTATCATGGATTAATTTTCAACATGGCTAAAAAGTGTGATAGTGCGAATGGGTTTGGGTTTAGACAGCAATTGCATTTGGGGCTGAAACGACTTAGCTGTTGGTTGCCCCCTGGAGTCCTCGATGGCTGGACTGATAAGACCGAGGACTGCCAACACCCGGGGTGGGTGATTCTCAAGGTCTACAGGAAATTCATTGTAGAGTACAAAAGTTGGAATCATAGTGGTAAGCTCAACTCTGCACATATGTGTATGTGCTTATATAATCAGTAGTATAAATCAGTAGTTAATAATAGGTTTAAACCTATTTTAAGTTGTACAATTAAAAAAAAAAAAATAGTTCAATGATGCCGTTGAAAACACTAGTGTTGCCACAACTTTACAATTTTGCTGAATTTAAAGTTGAACGTGTAAAATACCTGCAGGTATTGGTGTTTTGTGCAGTTCTTCCACCTTTCGAATCTCTTGGAGTACGATGTTTGAGAACTGAGCTGAAACAAAGAGAAAAAAGAAAAATTTTCAGTATGCGTTTGTTGAATGATGATGATGGATGAATTTCTCATAGGACAAGTCAACGGAGCAGGGCGAGTCTTGGCGCTTGTACCTGCAAAGATCTGTCGCAGCTCTTCGACAATAGCCTGCTCCCTTCGGCCAATTTTACCGTGCATGTTACAACGGAAAAACTGGCCGTACTGCCTTCTCGTGATGACTGTTAATATGAATGAGCCGGATGTCGCTCGGAGCAAGCTGGCGAGCATTTTCAGACTTCATGGACAGGCGGGGGACAATGGGGCCTCTGAAAGTCCCATGATATCGCCTTTTTTTTTTTTTTTTTCAAAATTTCTTTTATCAAAATGATTTACCAATTACTGTTTGAAGAAGTGCAAAACAAAGCCAGTCCAACATCCTGACAAGGCTGTCAGGAGTCTTGAAAACAACTAAGACTGTCAACTATAATTCAGCACTGATGTGACCGACTAACTTATTACTTTACTATATTCTATAAATTCTACAAAACAAAAAGAAACTTTAATGGACTATTTTTTTTTTCTACCTTGGGTAACAGTACCTACCACCTAATATATACACGAAAGATTCCCTTTCATAATAATGACGTAATTTTTGGAGAAAAAATTCGAAAAGAATTATGTTTAATCTTCTTTACATAATCTGTATAAAATGTTTACAAACTTAAAAACATAATTTATAAACAATTAATGTGTAACTATTAAATGCCCATGGTGACTAAGCCATGACCTTTCTTTGAACGTTTTAGACAGATTTTTAGAACTTTGTGAATGATATAAACTTTACAATATTTAAAATTATAACTTTGTTAATTAATAAAATACACAATACACGAATATTGCAGTACAAAAAAAAAACAAAGAAGAAAGTGTTATAAACTAATCATTTATCATCTGCCATAGACAATATTTTTATTATAAACCAATTTTTAGCCAAATTAACAAGTCAATAGTTTTCCTTATGGACTTTTGTAGAGCCAAGTTCATAAGCTACAATTTGGTCGTTACAGATCATTTTGGCCTGCCATTCCTGGTTGTGTTCTGTTGGATGCGTTTTAGCAATTTGCCATCTTTAGGATTGCATCTGTATCCCATAGATAATATATAGACCTGAATCCCAGCTATGAACAATTTTGTAAGTCGTAATTACTTGTGGTCTTTCTTCAGATCACCATGGTTTGGTTTGCAGAATAATGAACCTGTAGCCTGGTCATTTCTAATCGTTTTGGTCTGCATTCCAAGTGACATTGGTCAATCAAATGTGTTTCAGCATTTCACCTCCTTTGGGATTGCAATGATATAGTATATAGCCATGTATTCTGGCTGTGAACAATTTTGTAAGTCATAATTAGTTGTGATCTTTCTTCAGATCACCATGTTTTGGTCTGGAGAATAATAAACCTGCAGCCTGGTCATTTTTTATTGTTTTGGTCTGCCATTCCTGGTCACATTGGTCAATCAAATGCATTTCACCTACTTTGGGTGGCATCTGTGTAATGTAATAGTTCTGATTCCAGCTGTGAACAATTGTGTAAGTCATAATTAGTTGTGATCTTTCTTCAGATCACCATGTTTTCGTCTGCTGAATAATAAACCTGCAGCCTGTTCATTTCTGATCATTTTGGTCTTCATTCCAAGTCACATTGGGCAGTCAAATGTGTTTCACCATTTCACCACCTTTGAGGTTACGTCTGTAAAATATATAGCCCTGTATCCAAGCAGTGAACAATTATTTATGTTATAATAAATTGTGACCTTTCTTCTTGGGGTCTGTAGGGTAATGAACCTGTAGTCAGGTCATAGACAGGCATTTTAGCGTTTCACCATCTTTAGGGTTGCAGTATGTCTTGCATGATTGAGAGTTTTGGGGTTTTAAAATATTTTTAAAAAAATGAAAACAGCACCATTTGCAAGTACAAGGATGATTCACATTTTCATTCAGTTAAACCAAAAAGCTAGCATTCCAATCACCTCTTTCGTCCCTTTCTCTGACTATCAGGGAGGTTCTCAATTTTCTATTTTAGCTTTATTACTTCTAAAGATTTGACCTTGCTGAGGTCACTAACCACCTCTTTGGCAGACCTTCTGTTACTCTCTGGATTTTTTATTATAATTATTTTAAGCAATCTTGCCAATGATAGGTGAAGTAATGTGTGAAATCCTGACTTCTATTTTAGGTTTATTCCTTTAAGATATAAGGCCCTACTGAATTCACCCAACCACCTCATTCTCAGCCTCTTTTTTAATCTCCTCATAACTATTTTTCGTTTGCTTTGGTCATTATCCTTTTAGATGTTCTTTTATTAGTCATGGACAGGAGTTCTTTGCATTTAGCACTTAACCTAACAAATGAAATAACATTGTGGTTCTAACTCTTCTATTTTAACTTTATTCGTTCCAGAGATCTTTGTGTTTGTAGCTAACGACCTCTTTGTACATTTCTCTGTAACTCTCTTCTCACCTAGCTTTCTGAATATAATCAATTTAAGCAATTTTGCCAATAACATTCTATGCACTTGAGTTATTTTCATTCAGTACTTTGCCTGACAGACAAAATAGTACATGAGAATCTGACTTTTCTATTATGACTTTATTCTAGAGATTTTGCTTTGCTAAAGTCACCCAGGCAAGTCAATCTCGTCCACTTTTTAAATATTTCTCACCTATTTGGTGATCATCTTTTTAAGCAATGTTGTCCCAGATATGCATATGAGTTGTTTTTTTTGTCAATTTAGTTAACATCTTGGTACTGTCTGTTCAGTCTTAAGACCTCAACTCCTCAGTGCAGGTCATCATACTCACAATTCTCCTGCAGTATTGTAGCACTGAAAATGAATATACTTTTGCTGTTCTTGTTATGGTTCCAAGTTTATTGTTGCTATGTACCTTGTAGTTTAAAATTCATGAAAATGCCATCATCGCAATTATGATACCCTTTTCTATTCAGTTCAATTTAGAAAGCCAACAATCACGAGAGCACAAATCCCCTCTTTCAACTCTTTCTCAGCTAATCAATTAGGTTTGGCTGTATTCCTTTCAGAAATAAGGCCTTGCAAAGGTCCTCAAACCTCATACATATGCACATGAGTTTTTTCGTTTAGTTAACATCTTGGTACTGTCTCTTCAGACTTGAGATTTCTACACCTCAGTGCACACCAAGGGTAGGTCTACATCACACCCTACCTCCTGCAGTACTGTAGCTTTGAAAACGAATGTACTTTTGCTGTTCTTGCTATGGCTCCAATTTTATTGTTATTATGTGCCTTGAAGTTTAAAATTTAGGAAAATACCATCATCGCACGTATGATACACTTTTTCCAGTTAGACCTAGGAAGCCAGCATTCATGAGGTCACCAATCACCTCTTTCCACTCTTTCTCAATCAATTCGTTAGGTTTAGCTTTATTCCTTCATTATGTGCCTTGAAGTTTAAAATTTATGAAAATGCCATCATTGCAAATATAATACACTTTTTTATCAAGTAAGACCTAGAAAACCAATAATCGTGAGATCAATACCCTCTTTCAACTCATCTCAATCAATTTGTTAGGTTTAGTCTTCCAGAAATAAGACTGTAAAGGTCCTCAAACCTCTTATGCATATGAGTTCTCTTCATTTAGTTAAATCTTGGTCCTGTCTCTTCAGGTTTGAGACCTCAACATCTCAGGCACGCCGAGAACAGGTCTGCAGGTTTCACATACTATGCTTCTGTAACATTTTGGCACTGAAAATCGATGTATTGTTGCTGTTCTTGCTACCAAGTTTATTGCTGCTGTGTACTTCGAAGTTTAAAATTGACGAAAATGGCGCCATATCAAATACAAGGATATTGCGCTTCTTTTTCCAGTCACTCCCAGAAAGAACAATGGGCCAGTTCTGGTTTAAGCAATCGTAGTTCTTCCCATCCTGTGAGGTCATGATACAGTCGCGGTAGCCTAACCATCACAAATGGCATACAGAGTTACGGACCGTTGTTTATCGATTGATAAGAAGTGACAGCCGAGTGGCAGGGAGTCGAGACTCGGAAAGGTGGCCGACGCCAGTCGTCAGTCGTGACTCGTCAGTCGTCAGTCGTGACCGGGAACATGGCGGCCGGCGACCCTGAGGGAGGATCCCGCGTCGAAACCCAATTCGACAGGCTCAGCATAGCGTCGGACGACTGCTCATTCAGGGCCGAGCAAGAGTGCTCATCGAAATACGACGAAGACTTCAACAGGAAGTGGGGCTTCAGGCTCAAAGAACTCTACTCCCTCGCTCTCACCTTCTACAAAGGTTACTCCCCCTTTACATCTTTACAAATTTAAATAACTATATTTTCTACCTGTATAACACTTCCAGTCTAGTTTTCTCCCATAATTTAAAACAAAGACGATAAGAATATGACCTTCAGTCATGGACATTAACAGGACAGAAAGTTTTCCAAATAGACATGGATTAACATTTCCATTTGATATAACAGTCTAAATTACTTAATAGCTCTTTTATTACTATAGTTCTATCATTTCCAAAAAAATCTGATTATCTTTGGTTTGACTAAAACAGAATAAATGATAGGTTCATCGCCCTACAGACTCTAAGAGTAAATCTATAGATAATTTTAATTAATTATTCTTTTAATCTAAGTACTTGGTCAAGATGAAAAAGCAAGTGTATTGAAAGGGATTCGAACCCACGACCTGTTCTACCACTTGAGCACTGTGACTTCTACGAAGTATTGAGCCGAAGGTCGTGGTTTCATGGAAGTCACGGTGCTCAAGAGATTAGAACAGGTTGTGGGTTCAAATCCTGCTCTTGACACTTCCTTTTTCATCTAAACCTATAGATCTAAATCTATAGATAATTTTAATTAATTATTCTTTTAATCTAAATACTTGGTGAAGATGAAAGAGCAAGTGTATTGAGCGGGATTTGAACCCACGACCTATTCTACCACTTGAGCTCTGTGACTTATAGGACGTATTGAGCCGAAGGTTGTGGTTTCATGGAAGTCAAGGTGCTCAAGTGATTAGAACAGGTTGTGGGTTCAAATCCTGCTTATGACACTTGCTTTTTTTATCTAAACCAAGTACTTAGATTGAAAGTATAATTAATAAAATAATTAATATGTTCAATTATGGCTGCTAAATACATGTTTGAATCTGTGGATAATGCTAAAACGGTAAAAAGAAATATGAATAAAGGCTTAACTCCGACAGCCTGTCAGTTATCATATATGAGTGCTAAATTGTAACTTAATTAATAAAATGTGAAGTCCTAAGATTTCAAGTTGAATCTGCAAGGTGAATTGTAACCTGATCTGATTGTCAAGTATCTTGGCTGGCAGGAAGAATCAATGGTAATCTTGATTTCTGTTGGTTTGGCATCGGATGAAGTACATATCAAAAAGAAATACCTGGTGTTTAGTACAAAACACATTGGATTAGTCAAAACAGCCTGAGGCTGACCCAGGCTGTTTGAAGAGAACGTGGATGACCAGTTAGGTTCAAGTGTGGTTAAAACAAGTTGAACGTTTTGTTTGCTTCAGTCTGCCCCTGGCACAATCAATCATTGCCTGTTGTTGTTTCATGAGTCCTAGTTTGCTTCAAACATTACATAACAAAAGTAGCATAATTACACCTCTATTTTTCAAGAAACGACCTGCTGCTGCTATGGACTGATTCATTTTCAGAACAAAGCCAAAGGAGACAGAAAATCTGGCATTGATTTTTTTTTAAGTTTAATTACAGGCAAAGATAAATTGTCAGATGTGAGGAAACGAAAATTTAAACAGACCGAGGACGCACCACGCATTCAACATTGCAGTACTGAATGTTGTTTATCCTGGAGCAGCCGATCTTTCAGAGGGATGTGCATGACGTGCCACTGCTATCATCCACATACCTCCCAGATCAGGGGTATATAAGCAGTATATAAGCAATTGGAAGAGCAAGAAATGTATGATGTGACCCTTCCAATGAAAAGCAACAGTTTATCAAAATATATTTGGTACATGATATATATTGTAATTTGTCACATAATCACACTGTACACTGAACAGGCGCCTTCACTACCATGGTTCATGAACGACTAAACTTGTTTTCATATTGAACCGGCACACGGGCACTACTGGGTCTGTCTTCACTCGCAGGTTTTTTGTTATTCAAACACGTTTCGGCATTACGCGATTTTCATTGAAAAACTAACAGATGGCCAGTAGTGCCCATGTGCCAGTTCAACATGAGTTCACCAACTCGCAGACCAAACCCCATCATCTACTATAAACTTGTTTTATCTGCAGTGTTAATTGACGTCGTCAGTCACAATCAAACATTTTGTTTCAATTTGCTTCGACCAAATTGACTAATCCACTGTTTTGAGCCTTAGCAAGTGTCGTAAAGACTCGGTGAAATGACTGAAGATGACATGCCAAAATGAATCTGAAATAACCAAGCCTTATAAGTAGACTAAGATGATCAGAAACAATCAAACTAAAATCCTTGATGTTTTTAATCTAATGAGCATAATCGCTTGGAGGATTTGATAGTTTCCAGCTTTTTTCACCCAACAATTAACTAAATTGATCAATGAAGGTCAAGATGACAAATTAGTCATAAGTGGGACTCCAAGCCACATCTGGATAGAAATTCCTGTGCTCTACCACTGAGCTACTGAGACCAACTCATCATCTCGACCTACAACTATATAAATTCCTCTTTTCTTAATATTAAACACTGCAATGCTTGAATAATTGTCTTGAGCGTAAAGAAAAACCAGCTACTGTCTTGAAGGGTAACTGGGGCGAATAGTGATTTAACAAGAAAACATGAAAGGATCATTTATGAAGATACTAGTGTACAATTTTTGAAATTTATTCAAGAACAATTGAACAGGCTAAACAGACCTGTGAGGGCAAGCAAATCAGAATGAAATGAGCAAATATTAAGTTGTGAGAAGTCTGCGAAGTGAATTGTAACTTCATCGCTTGTGATTATCCTGGCCCGTTTATACAAGTTGATTTTACTTACAAGAACCTGTCAAAAAGACAGACTTGCTGATAAAAACTGTCATGCACAAACACATGAACGAAGATGACTAAATGTCAAAATGAATATGCAAGATCAAAGCAGGCAGGGTTGACAGAACAAGTTGGTTAGAAATGAAGTCCTTTTTTTTTCAATCTAATTAACCTGATCGTTTCAAGCATCGAGATAGCTGCCAGCTTTTCTCATCCAATAATTAACACAGCAATATTTGATTATTTGCCTTGCACCTAGAGCAACAGGTTTTCAAATTAAACCATTTATCCAAGAGGAAATGCTCAGACTAAATAAAGCAGTGAGGATAAGTAAACCAGAATGATCAGAAACAAGCAGACTTAAACAAAATGATGGAGCGATGAAAATACAAGTCTTTGATCGTCCTGGTCTGACTATTCAACTGGCTTTGGGTCAGTCAAGGGCCAACGATCAAAAGAAAAAGACAGACTCACTGTTTGAAAATGTCATACAGACTCAGTGAAAATGCATAAACTCTTGCCAAAATGTCAAGCAAAAATAACAAGGCCGATCTAGATGATGAGGAACATCCAAACTGAAAATCCTTGATTTTTTTTTTTTACCTAATCAACTTAATCCTTGGGAGCATCAAGATAGCCAGCTTCTAGCACAACCAGTCGTGTTGAAAGTGATTGGCAAATGAATTACAGAAAGATAAAAGGATCATTTATCTGCCTACTCAAGCTGCTTTTGCATCAGATGAAGAACCTATAAAAAAAAACCACTGCTAGAAACTGTCTTAAAGGCTTAGAGAAAAATACACAAATCCATCGCTGAAGATGAAATTCCAGTGAATTGGAAAGACCAAACCAAGAAAGATGAGCAGACCAAAATGATCCTGAAAACAATAAAACTATAAAACCTTAGTGTTTTTAATCTATTCAGCTGAATCGTTGGGAGCTGCTGCCTTTTTTCATCCAGTAATTAAGTCCTTAAGTTTGCATATTTGCTTTGAACCTAGAGGAAAACCAGAATTGTTTTGAAGGGAACCGTGTGAACCATGAATTACAGAGGATCTAAAGGATCTTTCCTGAAGATTTTAGCAATTCACCTAACAGGAAATGTACAGACCCACCATTGAAGATGTTGAGAAACCGAAACATTCATGACACACAATGTGTAAATATTGAAATGATGAATGGTGGAGTGAGGGTGGTGTTCAATCCTTTTAAAAAGATAGTTTGTTACTTAGGTTTGGATGTCCGATTTGTATTTGTCACACTAGTGGTTCTGGGTTCGAATCCAGGCAGAGCCTTAGAATCAACAGAAACAGGGGACTGCGGTGGCCAAGTGGTTTGGATGTCCGATTTGTATTTGTCACACTAGTGGTTCTGGGTTCGAATCCAGGCAGAGCCTTAGAATTTTAATTGTGACTAATTATTGTAAAGTGGTTTGACCCCTCGTCTACAACACCCAGTGGGTTGGTCATATTATAAAGGATTATTTATGTGGCTTTTCGCAAAATTCGGCTACCTCTATCATATGGTCATGATTTTAGCATATGGTCCCTAAATCAAATACAACGAACTCATAAAATTAAAACATCGAACTTATTCAGCCCCAACAGAACATTAAAAAAATAAATAAATAAAAAGCTTTTCAAACAGCATTGAATTCAAAACTGATCAAATGAAGATTAGATTCTGCTGATGTAGTTTTGCTCATTGTTTCACATTGTGGTACAGTATGTGACTGGCCACTCCTGACCTTTTTTCAATTTTGGCTGAAATTTCTTTAAATCAGCATACCAGGTAAATACAGCTACAAATACGATATTGAACACAATAAACATTTTTAAAGATTTTTTTACTAATTAGCTATGTTTGGCTAAAACAGCTCGATTTTTCTCTTTCTTACCAATTCTCAAACAGATTGCAGTTAAAAATAGCAACTTCGCAAGTTGTTTCTAAACTAAAATTACAATACAAAATCTAAATATGAATTGTTACCTTAAAACTTCACTTTTCATTTATTTTCAAAATTTTGAATTCCCCTTACATAAAATTGGCAAAAATAACTGCATCGAAGTCATCAGGAATAAGATCGCCTGGTATGCCCAATTGCTTAGTCTGAGCTCAGTCCTCGCTTAACTTTTCCTTATTCAAAAGACTACCAATCTACAAAAGACACCCCCACACCTTATTTAATCTACAGAGAGAGAACCTTAATTCTCTTAGTCTTTCAAACTTAAGATGGCTACTAAAAACCTGTTGCGAGGCCCTTAACTTGAACTCTGCGCTTTGGTTGAGGGGCAAGGAGGGGTTATGTGCCCTTTGTAATTCTCAATCTGTGGAAACACTGCATTTTATGGCCGAATGTACAATATTGGGCGAGATAAGGTTTTGCACTGGGGATCTTTTACCCTCTCTAGAGGCACTCTCTTAAATCTGTTGGATGGCCCAGATCCATGGGTGCTCATGCAGTACGTCTGCCACACCTGGAAATATAGATTAGACCTAATTATGGAATTCAGTTTCTGACCCCTCCAATTCATTCACTCTATTTCCTTTATTTATTATATCCGATTTTTTGTCCCTTTACCATTAAGACTATTCTCCTTTGTTTCTTTTCTATTAGAAGTAGTTTTACTATTATGTTTAATCTTTTTTGATGGTGTACTAGCATGTAGCAAATAATGTTATAACCTCGCTTTAATTCTTATTTTATTTTTTTTTCCCCCGTTTATTCTTTTTCTCTTAACAACGACCTCCGGCAGACGGATTGTGATCCATGCCTGTATTATGCTTTGCTAATAATCATTGTTATACTCGTAGAAATAAAAAGCATATAAAATGTTACCTATTGAAGTGTAATATTTTTGGCTTTGATTTGCAGAAAAGGAAGGGAAAGCTGTGAGTCTTTGCTACCAGGACAGACTGAAGCTGGTCGCACTTACTAAACAAATAACAATTGGGAAATTCAATCTAAGCAATGCGCCACCTCTTGGAGTGTTAGATGTCATCGGCCGAGACAGGAGGTGACTCATCTTGAGTACAAATTTTCCGATATGATTATTTATTAAATAATTTTCAGACTGGCCTGGCAAGCCTTGGGTGACATGAGCGCAGAAGATGCCATGATTGAATTTGTAGAGCTTATCGATAACCGGTGCCCCATGTTTAGACCGTACGCTCAGGCACATAAGGCTGACAGAGAGAGTAGACTGTTGTTACAGTAAGGATTTATTGACTGTCTGCTATTAATTTTATTTGCAACTTTTTTAATGTATATTTAAGGAAACAAGAAGCTGAGAAGAAGGCAAAGGAAGCAGAAGCATCAAAGGAAAGCAATGGGCACCAAGAAGACCCAAAAAAGGAAGAAGAGGCGAATGGGCAGAGTTTGGAATTGCAAAAGCAGAACATCATGGAAGCCCTTAATCGTCAGACATACACGCAATTTAAAACCTACGTGGAACGGCATTTCCCAGGAAACATTGAACGGGTAATTTATCTCTTTTGTAATGGGGGGACAGGATGTGTCAAACTTTCTAACAATAGATTTGGGATAATTGATGAGTGGCTTTTGTTTGCTTTATAATTATTATTTTGATAAGAGACCGGAAACACTGTTATTTGACGAATTAAGGCTTCTTTTAATTCGTCGAGTTTTTCTTTTGTAGCAAGAAGTGCTGATGAAACAACTTCAAGAGCAGCATTACTATCAGTACATGGAACAGCTAATGTCACGCATCAAAACTGTTGGAGACCAGACGCAAGATTTATCATCGCCCAACGGCCACGTTATGAATGAACAAACCGAAAGTGATGAAGAAAGTTAGTATTATTTTATCAACCTTTTTATTTTAGAAGTAGAATGTTATTACAATGCCACATTTAGTGGAGAGTCGCTCCAATTCACACATGTATTTACATACATGCAAACATGTGCCAAGTTGAGCCTATTCATTTCTTATCGGGCAAGTCCAGCTTTTGCCATTAATAATCTACTCGCCAAGTCCATAGTCATCCAGATATCCACTAAACTTATAACGATGTAACAAACCGTCAAACTACTTTATTTTTTTAAAAGGCACAGAAGATGACCGAAATGTGTCTGACGAAATAAACGCCTATTGTGGAAAAGACAATTCATTTCTTACCAATCAAATTAAACTGCCGTCAGACTCTAGAATCCACCCAGTCTGGTCTTACCCGCCCAGCCACTGAGGTCAGGCTCTGGCTAATTGAGGGTTGATGGGGTACTCGATATTCCCCATCGATCCTCACTTCTTGCATTCATGCTAATAAATACATTCACTCACAAAACAAGCTAGGTATACACAACTATTATTACTATATTCAATGGAACAACCCTGATTCCTCCAGGACCTTAATACTCCCCATACTAAGCACAATTCTCAAATCGGGTGATATTCCTGCTCTATATGTAGACAAGGAATTGCACCCTTCAATTACGTGGACACTTTGAGCGACCTTACATGCGGGCTTTTGTCTAAAAATAAGTGTCCGTGTGTCAACCTCACATAGCCTATTCTTAATTGGGTGTGGATGACCCTTCTAAAAGTCAGATCCTCCACCCATTGCCTGATATGTGAGAGCTTCTCTATTGACCCAGCCCATTGATGCTGCCACCTTCTTTTAATCATGTTTTTGTTGCATTCTTAACATCAGAGGACCGGATCACAGTGGTTGAGTCCGGAGGTTGGGATGATCTTAGCATTAGCCGCCTCGTCTGACTTCATTACCCTCCAGACCAATGTGTCCAGATTTTGCCAAGACACTCAAGTTTGAGGTATCCCTCCAACCACACACTGAGACCCGTGCACGGACAGCAGTAACTGTGCTGAGGGAGTTGGTGCAGAGGTAGACAGAGCCACCATCATCTCAAATCATCCCAAGCGCATACAGTACAAAATCACATACAATACTGTCACATAAACGCCACATTGTGACAGGAGCAACCGCAAGTGCACCACCTTCGTCAGTCTTAAACCTGTCTGTAAAAAAAAAGCCAAAACCCAGCTTACCTCAATCTAAGCTCCAAGAACTTAGCTCAGTAAAGGTACAGCAGAGTATACAAAAACTAGAGAGATTGTATTCATACGCATTTATTGCTAACTTCTTTGAACGGTCTCAAAATTTATAATATTGTATATATTTATCTTTCGACTTTTCTACCAATGACTTCACTCAACTCCCCCTGGACTCAACATTCCTCTTCAGTTGACTCTCCTTACATTGGTACTCTCCTTGATAGTAAACTTCTACTTCGTGCTCTCGACTGCCTCTCTTGTGTCATGCCTATCCTCTTCTACCTTTCTCCTTGACTATTCACCATCTCATTACTTTTCCAATCCTCCCCTTTTATATTGATTCACAAAACAAGAGCGGAGGGAAGGACAAGCACATTCTTGAGACCTGACAGTCAACACTCTTTTTGTGAGGCTTGTTCATAATGACCTGGTTAGGGATGGTTAGGGTGTGGGTATGACCTGGTTATGGATGGTTAGGGTGTGGGTATGACCTGGTTAGGGATGGTTAGGGTGTGGGTATGACCTGGTTATGGATGGTTAGGGTTTGGGTATGACCTGGTTAGGGATGGTTAGGGTTTCAGATTTAATTTTTGATATTTTATTTTTTTAAAACATTCTGACATATAATTATTTTGGATTGTTTCTTAAAGAGGAAAATTCTAGATTACACGTTTCATAGTTGTGATTTTTTGAGAGAATCGGAGTATTGGTCCGATCCTGATGTTTCTAGTGTTGAAAGGTTTATATTTACAACTGATCCGATGTCAGATGCAACACTAGGTCATTTGGTCTTATCTGAATCATTGTTGGCTTCGAAGAACCTAATAGTTATCACACCCGACCGCATCTCACGATATCTGAATAACTATCGATTAACGGTCACTAATCTCTACACATTTCTAATAGTTTCTATATTACTTTCTTCTTTCCATTTCTTTGTTTTTCTTATTAAAAAAACCTATCAACCAGTTTAGTATATTTTTTAATGTATTTTTTATTCTAATTTTCTTCTGGTTGTCTCATCAGGCTTCTTTTGCAGTTAATATTGTAACTTTATATAATAGTTTGTCATTCAGACATTAATTTTGTTTTTTAAATTTAGAATTAATCAAAAAGATAAATACAAATTTAAATTTTTCTTCCAAATCCTTTAGCGATTCCAACAATGGCAGTCACTTCCGCTTCTCTTTGGACGAGGACGGATGTCAAAGAGTTCAAAGAATCTATCCGAAAGGAAGGCAGGGATGCTGTAATCAAAGTGGGCCATGGGGAAACAGTCACTGTAAGCAATATAACATTTTATTTTATTATTATTTTTATTAAAATATTCAATTCTAAATCAGGTGAGAGTGCCGACGAATGATGAAGGTACGTGTATATTTTGGGAGTTCGCCACTGATTATTACGACATAGGGTTTGGAGTATTTTTCGAATGGGCGAAATCACCGACGAACCAGGTGTCTGTACATATCTCAGAAAGCGAAGACGACGATGATTATGTCAATGATGAAGAAGACGATGACGATGATGATGAAGGTATTTGATTAATTATATTAAGCTTTTTTTTTTGTTATAATAAGTAAATTTTCCAGAGTTTGAAGGAATCAGAGTAGGCGATGTTGAAAGAGGGCTCAGAAAAGTGTCAGGAGTGGACCCGTGCAGGCCACCTACGAGCGAGATCGTCCCAGTTAGGAGGAGAGACTGCATGCAGCAAGTCTACGCCGGCTCTCACGTTTATCCAGGAACAGGTGTCTATCTCCTAAAGTTCGACAATACCTACTCAATCTGGCGGTCAAAAACACTCTACTACAAGGTCTTTTATGCGAGATAAACCTTGTAATTTGTAACCTTGTGTTTGTTTCTGTAACACGACTAACAAATTCTTTTTTTTTTTTTTTTAATTGATTAAAAATGTAACTTCCTGTTTCTCAAATGGCTGTCGATCCTGCTGTTTTTAGATTAAATTTATTTTTACTCTGTGTTTGTCAAATAAAAAGCTTCCTTCACCAATGGGAAAAAATGTTGGAGATTATATTATGTACAGTGTTTATAATGTAAAAATCTTATATATCTATTGGATATGTTGTTATTAAAAGCAACTGGTTGTATGCAATTATTTATTGTGAAAATAAATTATTCTTCCCAGTTTAAAGAATTTTACTTCTTATTTCCTCATTCTTTTTCTCACTAACTATATCAAACTCATAATATAATATGCAGGCAGTTTAACCATTTTAACTTGTTAATCCATAACACCGTTCTTTTTTTTTTCTTTTTTTTCCCCTGGGGGCTTCCAACGATAAAGGATCCTCTGTTCTGACTTTTGGAAGAAACAGTGTTGTTTTATATAGTTAATTTCACATTGTTTCCTTTTGTTTATAGATAGTGAATGTATTTATTAGAGTGAAGGTGTAGATTGTAGTGTGAAAGGGCCGATGGTGGAATATTGAGCCCCATTAACCTTCATTAGTTTCAATATCATTAATAGATCAGTAATTTTAAAAAATCAATTGGGAAAATTAAAGTTTATAAGCAAATATGTTTCAAGAGCACGGCCATGCGAGGTTGATACATAGACACTTCTAGTCCAAAGCCCACGTACATGTCCGACATGTAAAGTTGCTCAAGATGTCTTAATTGAAAGGTGCAGTTCCTTGGCTCCATATAGAGAGCACGTAGGAATACCAGCTGAAAAAAGAATTGTGTTTGAGTACGGCAGTGAGCATTTTGATCCACTGTTCTAATTTTTGGAGGAAATAGGGCTGTTCTATTGAATACAGTAATGACAGATATCTTATTTTGTGCTTATTGATTTTGAATGTATTGATTAGAGTGAATGTGTAGTAGTCCATTTTCTGCTCCTAAAGATAAACAATTTTTTATATGTGACAGTTCATTATGATGATGCATTATTTTGATTTTTAAATTTTTAAGCAGTTGATCATTTTTGCCTAGCTTGATTGTTTATAATCATCTTAAATAGCTTATTCATGCTGTACACAGATGTTTGGGGTACAATGGTTCTGGTCAGCGAGTCAGAATTTCGACTGGTAGACCTTACAATTATAGGTTCAATTCCCGTCGCCCCTGGTATTTTTTTTTCTTTTTTTCATGCACCCTTTCTCAAAAAATATAATGATTCAGTTAAGTAAGGATAAAAAACAAGGATAAAATAAAAAACAAAAAAAGTAGATTTTAAGAAGTTTTAGAAAAGTAGAAAGTAGATTTAGTAATGTATTTATTTTGGGATGGATTGAAAATGTTAACCAAACCACATTTCCAGGGAAAACCAAATTTAATTAAATACATTAAATAAATAAAAACTTTTATTACTTAACAATTTAAACATTTCATTCAAATGTACATAAAGGAACATATATTGTTTATCACTTATCACACTACAGAAAATAACATCACACAAACATAAACGCAAAGCATCATAGTCCCGAAGAGTGAAATGCTGATGTGAACAACTTGCCTGGCACTCAAAAGTGGAAGTCTTTTCGAGAGCGTGAGCTCAATTAGGGCTTTGATGATGTGCTCGCCGTCAAAAAAGAAACACGGTATTATGTTGAGAACGGCGAGCCCCGATGAGAATATCGTTAGAAACTGGCACAGTTTCGTGATGGCATCGGGTATCGCAGATGGGAAATAATCGGACAGGCTGATAAAATCGGATATCTGTACCGAATGGTAGATTTCGGCGGGGTTGCCGAGGAAGAGTACGTCGTCGCCCTTTTCCCGTTTGATGTGAACGAGTTTTGTTGAATTCTCGAGCGAAGGGCGAAAGCAGTGGTAAAAGTACGGACACTCTTTCGCTTTTACACAAGTCTTGAGCGATAATTGTATCACCCTTCGGGCAAAAAGGCAGGTATGCTGAGGAAGAGGCAGAGGTTCATCGTCAGAGCCGATGTACTCGAAACAAAGATGCCTTGGATTGTTGACTCCACAACACTCAATCACACTTTCTGATATGTGTTTAGCTGAAATAAAAATTAAACCAATTCTTTATTATTCCAAACTGTTATGCTAAGAATTTTTATACAAAAAGTAAATAATTGTGTTTTTGTTTAACACTGTTGTTACAGGTGTCATATTAGAATGACAAACTGTGACTCAAGTCATCAAGTCAATTATCATGATTCCAAAACCAAAATAAACCAAATCCAACATAGAGAAGTGTAGGCCTAGTAGCCTGCTACCTATATTAGGCAAACTACTTAAAAAGTGGATTAAAAAAAAAAGTACTCGTATGCAGAGGTCACATACTCACAGATTGGGTTTAAGGCTAAAACTAATGGTCAGACAAGGGGCGAAAAATCAGAAACACAATAGGGTTGTTGGTAAGGAAGGGTACAAGAAGCTATATGAATTAGTATCTTTCAATTAATTAAGGTTTTTAGTTGAGATAAAAAAATCAGTGCACGAGTAGGATTCGAACCACAACCTTCGGTTAAATATGGCACTGCTCTACCACTTGAGCAATCGTGACCTCGATCCACTCGGACACTAACTTCCCATCTCAATGAAATCTTTTGAATTTTCCCTCCTTTTTGTCATTTTTTAACGACTCGTGACACTGACTTTTTATCTCAACTAAAAGCCTTAATTAATTCAAAGATATTAGTGAATTTAAAAAGTTAAAATGAAGTATACCTTCACTAAAGCTCTCTGTGGCCATTTCATTTGTCACCGAGAATCAAATAGATTACATGACATTTGAAAAATGGCAAAAAGGAGGGAAAATTTGAGAGTTGAGGTTAAGATGGGAAGTTAGTGTCTGAGCGGATCGAAGTCACGATAGCACAAGTGGTAGAGCAGCGGTGTATCTAGCCGAAGATCGTGGGTTCAAATCCCACTCATAACACTGACTTTTTTATCTCAACTAAAAACCATAATTAATTGAAAGATATTAATTGGTCAAGTGGACCATGAAAACTAGTGAATTTATATGAATTAGGCTGAAGGACTTTTGTGTGAATGTGGCTACATTTGGTTCCTTTTGGGGGTCGCGTAGTCTTCAAAAGGACCATGAGGTTCTTTAGCATCTGCACCTAGTACAGCCTAATTTATCAGATGTTTAGTTTCTCAAGATAGGAGTGACGCACCTCCGCATACGACTGGATCTGTGTTATTCTCGTAAGGTTCAGTGTAGAAGCCACCCTGGGCTCTAATGACTAAGTTAACTTCTCCCACTTGCCCCTTCCGAGGGGGTTGGTCGTGTACTATTAGCATTGGACAACTAGTCACTAGGGTCTGAAAGGCATCGGCTAGGCTATACTCCTTAGAAAGAGATGGTAACTATCCCCCTGAGTGTGGGGGGCTCCGCCAGCATAAAAATTTTCAGATCCACTCTAGCAGCAGTTTTGCTTAAAGTGGAATTTCTACCCCTAGAGAAATCTGCCTTCAGGGGGAAGCCAACAACAGCTCCACTGAATAACAGGCCCAGTGAAATATCCTTCAATGCAGCAAGTATTGTGACCTATGTGGCTGCAAAAGACTAATGAGCAGCACACTACTATGGATGCACTCTGAAGAGCTATCCACACCAAAAGTTGTTTTACAACAAGGCCTCTCATCAAAGGCATCATGAGAAGTAAAAACTGATGAACAAAAAAATTAATATCTCACCCTGGACCATCCTAGTTCATGTTCAAAGTTCCGGTGGGGGCAGAGATGAACCATTAAACAAGAACAACAAGCCCTCTGGAATAACCCATTAGGTCCAGGGAGCAGAGAAGAAAAATGTGTCAGTTGGAAAGTAGGTAATTTCCAGTGAGATCATGGGCAAATGATTTTCCAGAAAAAGGAATGTCGCAATTTTTGTAAGCGAGAGAAACCAGATGGTGAACAGAAGAGGGAGAAAAGACTGGTTAGTTGGTAATGAAGATGGGAAGGGAAGAATGTGGGAGGTCTCCATTCACTACCAAACAAAGTGTCTACATATTGGATAAACCTCAGCTTGATAGATGCCATGAGTGGACACTCAGTTCCAACTAGGGTTACCAAAAGGGCATAAAAAAATCACGAGGATGAGATATACGAGCCCCAAAAATGTTAAAATCTACAACTTGATCATATATTTTAATAGGTGGAAACATTTTCCTTCAATGATTTTCATCCAGGAAACACACAGATTAGCCATTGAAGATAGCTAACTCCAAAAACGAACCTGATAGAAACCCGACCAATAGGGTCAGAAAGAATAAAACTTTACCTGGGATACTTTCATCATGTTCCCTTATAAAACTGTCTTGCAGGCAGAATCCGCTATGCGGTTCATGGAGCACACGTAATAAGCATTCCTGCCAGCTTGTGCTTCCTTGTACAGGACAGCCACTGAGATGTGTGATTTTGTCTCCTACGAGCAGACCACCTTCACCGGAAATGGAAGATCCCTTTAAGACAAAAAAGATTCAAACAAATCCATTGTGTAAATAAAAGAATCAAAATAATCACCAATTTGACAGATTGGACTTGAACGCCAGTACCAAAATTGAAGAAAGGATAAAAAAACCAAGGCAGAGTCGTAGCGATTACGGCTGCGACCAACGCCAGGAATATATTGTGCCATACACCTGCGCATAAAACACGGAGCTGTTTCAATGGTTGCAGGGAGTCCAGATTCTCCAAGTGTGTCATGACAACAGGGATGACAAAAAAAATCGTCATGCCGAATCCTCCCAAGTGAATACCTTCCCTAAAAATTTAGTATAAAGTTGATAATTAAACAAAAAAAATTCTGTTTTTCTAATATTTACCTCACAGCAGCCATTGCATGACCCATTTCATGAATCATGCTTGATATAAAAAGTGTCAAAAGATAATAACCAAAATCAGAGGAAGGCAAATTCCAACCCGGAACCTATAAAAAACAAAAAATTAAACAAAAAACCAATTAAAATATTAAAGCTTAAAACATCCTATAGAAATTACCAGAGGCTCAACGATCAGCATATTCCTCTCGACGTAATAAGAACTCCTCATTGTAACGTAAGTTGTATACATTATGAGGAGGAACGCCATGGGCATTATACAAATGGAAACCCAAGTGCCTGCCGTGAACCAAGCCGTTTGAAGCTTCGGGCGTTTCGAACTCCATTTCTGTATCTGTCGGTTGAAAGCCGTTGTAAACCAGTTTATCCTAAACGGCAGTATTTGTATGCCTGTCTTGGATAAAAAGTACAGGTACGGATAATGAGAGCAGCTCTAAAAAAAAGATAATTAACATTAGTAAATTACGAAGAAAAAATCTCCATTGTCAAACTGATGTGATAAAATTTATTATTTAAGATCAATGTACGATAAAAATCTACTTAATAAGTTAATTGATGTCAATTAAAAAACAGTTCTATGATGGAGCAATAAAATCAGGATTAAAAGGACGCGGTAGCTTTGGTGGGCCGGATCAACAAAGAGGCTCTCACAAATCAAGAGCATGGGTGGAATCAAAGAAGAGATGATTTCATCTATTTTCAACTCAACCAAGACCTTACATAAAAATAATAATTAATTGAAATAATTAATACGATCAATTGTAGCTACTAAACATAAATGGATTAATATAATAAGTAAAGAAATAATCACTTCACTAACAGCTCGCCGTGGCCATTTTCGTAAGACACTGAGAATTGAATCCTGATTACACGACATTTGAAAAATGGCAAAAAGAGGGAAAATTCTAACAGTTGTAGGTTGAGATGGAGAGTTGGTGTCTGAGAGGATCGAAGTCACAATAGCTCAAATGGTAGAACAGCGGCATTTTGAGCCAAAGATCGTCGGTTCAAATACTAACTTTTTCATCTCAACCAAGATCATATTTAAAATGAATAATTAATTGAATTAATTAATATGGTCAATTATGACCACTAAACATAAATGTTAGTTGTGTTACACACCCGAATAAGAATAGGCAATACTAGGTTAGCGCACAGGTACTTTTTACGCAAAGCTCATGTATGCATCCTTCTTAAAGATTGCTCAATGTGGCCCCTATAATTGAATGGTGACATTCCTTGGCTCCTTATAG
Source organism: Cimex lectularius (assembly GCF_000648675.2). Taxonomy (NCBI): domain Eukaryota; kingdom Metazoa; phylum Arthropoda; class Insecta; order Hemiptera; family Cimicidae; genus Cimex; species Cimex lectularius. The sequence continues at coordinate 2,153,089 of NW_019392686.1, forward strand.
AGAGCGTGTAGGAATGCTACCCGATACGAGAATTGCCCTTAAGCATGGCATCAAGAATTTTGGCCTCATGTTTTGAATTTTGGAGGAAACAGGGATGTTTTATTGTAATGTATACAGTAATTGATAGATATCGCCAGACAAGTAAGGAAGGGAACCAAAAAGCGAATGAGGTGGCTAAGGCCAGGGTCGTCTCAACCTATGGCCCTCTGATAATTGCATCACAATTGTATGTATTGTAGCCCAGTGGGAGGAATCATCAGAGCAGCTCCTACATTTCAACAACACGGTCAATCGATAACCCTCAGTAGATCTGATTCGTGGAAAAGAGATGATCCTTACCTGATTAAGAATAGGCATTTTTATTACATTATTTCGTATTTACATACCATTTACTCAAGTAGGGTGGTGAAGAACTAGATATTCCACCATCACTCTTTGCACATACTTTCTTTATCTAACTAATTTATTTGAGGTTCGATGGTGTATTCAATATTCCGGTACTGGCCATCTCGCACTACACATTCTTGCTAATAAATACATTTACTCTCAATACACACACAAGTAACACAAAACGGGATGTCAGTACTATTTACAATAAAACAGCCCAGTTTCAGAACGTAGGACTCAAATACTCACTTCCAAACTCACGGACAATTCTCATATCAGGTGGCATTCCTACACGCTCTCTATATGGAGCCAAGAATGCTATTTAATTATGGAACAATTTATCTCTACATGAAGGACACATGCGCGAGCTTTGTCCCAGAAGTATGTTCTGTGTCATAGTCATGTCAGATAGTATGTGCAAAGAGTGATGGTGGAATATCTAGTTCTCCACCACCCTATTTGAGTAAATGGTATGTAAATACGAAATAATGTAATAAAAATGGGTAAGAGTGTCTAGGTTTAAACTCCGCATGCATTGAGTCAGCCTTCAATGCATGCTGAGTTTGCAGCCAATGACCTAGCTGTTCACAGCCCCTAGAGCTTAACTTCAGCAGCAGTACATACTGAGGTTTGACCCCGGACACCAAAACATTGAAGCATGTCATAAACTCAATTCTGTTATATTAAGCAAAATTGAGCTTATATAAATCAATCGATCAATCATTCTACAATGGTTATGATCAAGCCACACATTCTCCTAACAAAAAATAATCATCAAAAACCCATATTTTAATATCTTCACACAAAAATTATGTACAGTTTAGGGTCAAACTGGGAAAGTGCATATTGATCATTCTTGATCATCATAGAAACATACATAGATAAACAGGTATGACAAGTTCAAGAGATATCAAATGTCATGTTTTGGTTATTTTGCATAAGTTTATGGTCTGTATACCCGTTTTTGGGAATAAAAGAATGAATTACCTTCAAATAACTTCAGATCACATGAAAGACAAGCAATGACCACATAAATGCAACAATTTTTAAAATTTGTCCAAAAAATTTAGCATTGTTTTTTTACATTTTTTTATAACAACCCACCTTGAAGACGACGTCGAAAAACAACAGGGATAAGTGCACGATCAGGGCAGCGATGAGGAAAACGAACAACTCATCCATGATCAATCATTTTACGACGATTTACATTTCAAAAGGGTCGGCAGTTGGAAAGCACTGATTGACTGACCGGCAAACAGCAACAGACGAGGTTTGCTGCTGATAAGACTGACGGCAAAGACAATCACTCAGCAACACGTGCGCTGTTGAGTTTAAAGCGGAGACGATTTTAAACAATAATTGGTGTTCCATTTTAAAGGGTGTTAATTATTTTTTAAACAATTACTCTAAGTTAATTAATCTAAAGTTAAGCTAAGTTTTGTAATCCTTCAAATAAAATTGCATTTGCAACAAAAACAGCATGTATCAAAGTGATCTTAATATTTTAATTTATTGTATTTGCATCTCTATTTTCTTCTTTAAGTTGTTCATTCAAGCAACCATTAATTAATCGTAAAAATAAATGGTTGATATTGTTTCCACTTGTTTAACTAGTCTGACCACCAATTAAATTATTGTATTATTCTGGAATTTTAGGTATATTATAACATTTGTAAAAACAAATTTTTTGATGTTCTTGCTTTGGGGTGACTTAGTAAAAAAAAGCCCTCAAAGTCCTTGGAAAATGATGACAAACTAATTTTGCAATCAGAATTTACGAACAACACTGCCATAAAAATTTAGCAAATTGGCAACTAAAAAAAAAAAATTATACTTTTATTTTATTTTTTAAATTTATTTATTTAAACGAGCGATGCCTAAAATACAGAAAAATTTGTCCATACTAAAAATTTAGAACTTAAATTAGACACTTGTAATAAACTACACATTTTGAAAAAGGTTAAACAAAAAGTAATTATTAAAAACATATTTATAGAGTGTAAACATCAACGTAAAAATTAGTCTGACCACCAATTAATTTATTGTATTATTCTTGAATTTTAGGTACATTTTAATGTTTGTAAAAGCAATTTTTTTGATGTTCAAGCATTGGCATGATGCGAGGTGATGTGATATCCTTGATTTTGTAAAACAAAGCCCTCAATGTCCTTTTGCTCAAACACTGACAAAGTAATATAGCAATTTGAGAATTTATGAGCAACACATCCGTAAAAATTTAGCAAATTGGCAACCAAAGAAAATTGTATCCTTTTATTTTATTTTTTAATTTATTTATTTTGTTTATGTTGAAAAAAATGATGGACTGATTAATTGGTCAAGCGGACCACGAAATCAGTGAAATTATGAACTGAGATAATTCAAAAGTAGAAGGGTTTATAATTTGAACAAAAAAATTATTGTCAATGCATGATGAGGAATTATGGTATATTCTAATTTGATGGTTTAAAAGACTTGTAATCCAAATATTGACAGGTCATATGTAGACCCTCTTGTCATGATCTTGTTAGTGAAATCTTTTTAATTAGAGCGCCTCAAAACTGTGGTGGTTGTCCTGGTCCCCGCACACACAGGTCTGGAGCTTGGCGAATAAGAAGACTAGTTAAGGCTGGGGCGGCACAAACTTCATGCTGACCACTGTCATCCTGACCATTTAAAAGGACATGGTAGCATCAATGGGCATATTGGCAGAAAAATACTCACTTATCAAGAGCACGGTCAACAGAAGGTCCTCAGTAGCTCTGAATCGTAGAAGAGGGATCATCCCCATCCGATTAAAAGAATAGGCCATGAGAAGATAGCACAGAACATACTTCTGGGCCAAAGTTCGCATGTGTGTCCTTCTTGTAGAGATAAATTGTTCCATAATTAAATGGCGTTCTTGGCTCCATATAGAGAGCGTGTAGGAATGCCACTTGATATGAGAATTGTGCTTGAATTTGGAAAGGAGTATTTGAGTCCTACGTTCAAATTTTTGGAGGAAACAGGGCTGTTTTATTGTAAATAGTACTAATAACCCGTTTGTGTTACTTGTGTGTGCATTGAAAGTAAATGTATTTATTAGCAAGAATGTGTAGTGTGAGATGGCCAGTACTAAAATATTGCCCCATCGACCCTCAAATAAATTAGTTAGATACAGATAGTATGTGCAAAGAGTGATATCTATCTCCACCACCCTACCTGAGTGAATGGTAGTAAATACGAAATAATGTAATTAAAATGGGTAAGTGTGTCTAGGTATAAAATCTGCATGCGTTGAGTCAGCCCTCAATGCTTGCAGTTTTCAGTCAGATTTCAGCCAATGACCTGCTGTTCAACACACGGTTGTTCAACACAAACATTAGATGTGTTCCGGTGTTTCTTCTTCCTCTTGGCAGTATCATCAAAGGCCACTCCGAGTCTATACTTATGGACTATGAAAAGTGATGGATACAACAGTATGTGTTGGGGTGATCTGCCATCCAGGTTTATGATGCAATGAGTCTTTATTTTTGTTCTTTAAGTTTTAACATGTCTATGCTACTTTTCATTGTATATATGTTTTTAATTTTAAATTGGATTTGACCAAAACAAAATGGCGTCTTTTGACAATTTCACTCTTGACTTGAGTAAATTTACACTTCGCCTGCAGACGAGGCCACATGGTGTCTTCGACCTTGAAAAAAAACAAGAAAACAAAGTCCCCGTTAAGTCCTTGCAAGTACGTACAACAACAAAACGAGGTTCTTTACAAAAAAAAAACCCTTTCCCCTATATCAATGTCCTGTGCTTACTTAGGATAAACACCTCGATATGAGCTCACACCGACGTCGAACCCGTTATCAATCCTCGTTACGAAACAGACGAGAGAATTAATCCCGCTAACCTTGTCATTTGACCCTGTTAAGAAGTGGGATAGAGTAAATATAATTAATCCGGCCATTATTTCGCAATTGCACAACCGGGAGGTAAAAAGGAAGGAGATGTCCTTTGTCCCCGATGACATCTCACGCAATGAACTCGAGAGCGCTCAACCTGCTTAGGTCCTTAACTAGAACCAATCAACTCAGATTCAGAAGAAGCGTGACTTCCCAAGTGAGTAAAATCGATTTAGTAAAAAAAATCAAAACATTTCTCCAAACCTGGATCGACGTTTTAGCATCCATTAACTCTTTTTTTTAATGAATGTAAATGTGTTTTAAGTTCCCAACATAGTCCCTCTTTATTTGTTTTTTAACTATACATAAATCGACAATTTAGAAAATGTTCTTTTTTGATGATATCATTGGTTAACATAAAATTAATTCAATTTTTTTTTTCAAAGTTTTGTTTAAGCCTCAAAACTGTGCATATTAATGTTAATGGTACAATTTTAGTTCTAAAGTAGGCTTTAGAGTTCAAAATGGCGGTTCTTTTGATACCAAGTTTTTGGACAAAAGTAAATCATTGGTTATGAATGTACTTTTCGATTAACAATCAAAATAATTATATTTTTATCTTTTAAAAACTGTAAATATTCAAACCGTGAACTGTCATTAAAAAATATTTTCTTAACTTTTTTTAAATTCACAAATAGACGTCCACTGATTATAATGGTCTTAAGCCTGAATTTAAAAAAAAAAAAATTTTTATTTTACAGGTCAAAAACCCATTTCTTAAAAAAAAATATATATACAAAAGTAAGGAGAAAAAAATATATACAATACAATGCTTATAACTAACTTAACATTAATAAAGAATAAAACACTAAACATGAATGAAAAAGACAATAAAATCCTTATAAAATAAAACAACATAAAGATTTAATTAAATACCCTATATATATAATTAATACGATTAGGAATAATCTCTATATATTAGAAACAATAGATATCTTTTCGAATCCCACACTATGTTTTACAGATGGCTCAAAAAATGATGTAGGGACAGATGCTGCTTTTTTCATTTATAATAATAATGCACAATATATGTTTACCCTACCACCTATATGTAGCAGCTACACCGCTGAGATTATAGCAATAGCAAAGTGCTTAACTACATTAGCCCCATCCAGGGAAACGATTGTCATCTTTACTGATTCTTTGTCGGCGCTGTTGGCTCTTAAAAACAACTTTTCTGTACATCCATTGATAAAAGACATCCTATTTACCATTGAAACTCTGCAAAATCAGGGAAATAGAGTAGTATTCATGTGGATTCCTGGACACTGCGGAATATTTGGTAATGAGAAGGTGGACCATTTGAAAAAGCAGGCTGACCTTAATGGAGTTAAAATTACAAAAACCCCAAAATCCGATGTGTCATGACAGCTTGGCATAAAAGAAAGTCTTGGCAGTTATGGCAAAGAGAATGGGAAACAACTTCTAATGTCAAACTTAGGGAGATAAAAAAACTGAGTAAAACCTTGGGCCTCACCTCGTACAGGTTACAGGCACGAAGAAGTTGTCCTTGCTAGGCTCAGAATTGGTCATTGTAGGCTTACTCGTTCTTATCTCATGGCAAAAAAAGGGACTCTGCTTTGTGATGTTTGTACAGAAAGAATAGCAGTGAAACACATTTTGACAAATTGCAAAAAATATGAAGGAGAAAGACATCGGCTGGAAATTCCAACCAACATCAAAGACTCGCTTGGTGATGACTCCGACCAAATAGACAAACTAGTAACTTTCCTTAAAAAAAACTAAACTAATTTCGGAAATATGAAGATAAAATGACAATAATTTAATACAAAAGAATATTCATTTTATGCGATAATCTGTATTTTACTCAATAGTTATTCAGATATCGTGAGATGCGGTCGGGTGTGATGTAGGTTTCAGAAAAACATTTTCTTTATCGTGCCAACGTTTCGATCTTTTATTGAGATCATCTTCAGGGCTCAAAGTGTTTGTCTTCTGTGTAATTGTGCCATCCTTGCATGTCGGGTTGAGAGTGCCACTCTGAGGGGGCACTCTCAACATGACACGCAAGGATGGCACAATTACACAGAAGACAAACACTTTGAGCCCTGAAGATGATCTCAATAAAAGATCGAAACGTTGGCACGATAAAGAAAATGTTTTTCTGAAACCTACATCACACCCGACCGCATTTCACGATATCTGAATAACTATCGATTAACGGTCACTAATCTGTACACATTTTACTCAATGTTGGGATGCAGTTTGGGTGCCTGTGATACTGCCAGGGCTTTGGTTTCCGCTGTCGGGGGGTTCCTGGGCTGTGACCCACTCACCACCCAGCTTGAAAGCTTTTAAGGCAGAAAATGACCCAATGCAGTTGATCGCTTTTTATAATAATAATAATAATAATGATTAGGAATTATAAAAAAGTATATATATATAAATAATTTAATAAAGCATTATAACAATATACATAGTACATTATTACCTTTTGTTAACTAAGTAAAATTATTATGCTTTAATAAATATTAATCATTTATATTAAGTAATCTAATTGGCTAAATTACTTATTTCAATTAATTATTCTTTTTATGTAAGGATTTGGGTGAGATGAAAATGTTAGTGTCATGAGCGGGATTCAAACCCACGATCTTCGGCTGTCACGTTGGCACAAGTAGTTTGAGCAGCGGCGTATTGAGCCGAAGGTCTTGGGTTCGAATCCCACTTGTGACACTAACTTTTTCATCTCAACCAAGACCTTACATAAAAAAGAATAATTAATTGAAATCATGCTTTAATAACTAACGTTTTAATGAGGAAACAGAAGTATTAAATAAATCAACAGTATTGCATATGTTGTCACATATCATCATGCGATGCATCGGGGAATGTTGTTAAAAAATTTTCCCTTTATATTCAATAAAAAATATTTTCTGATTTCTGAGATTGCAATGAGGTATATAAAATTGTTGTTTACCAAGGATTTCTGGGGAATCTGTACAATTTTTATTTAATTTGAAAATAAAAATAATCTCAAAATACTTTTGTCTGTGCTAAGATCAGGTATATTGAAGTAAGATTTAATGAGGGCATGAGAGGATTTATCGTTGTGACAGTTTAATTTCAAATGTAAGGTATTTATTTTGAACAGTTTGAAGTTTTATATTAGCATAGTAGTGCGAATTCCAGATGATTGAGACATATTCAAGATTAGATTGAACAAGTGAATTATATAGATGGACACAGCAAGAAGGATTTTTAAACTGTTTTAAACTGATAGGTACATCGGATGATGAAGCTAAGCATTTTAAAGGAGCCATTTTTGATTTCTTGTAAAAATATAATATTTATATATTGTGGTCAATTTATTACACTGGTAGAAAAATTTAACGCACCACTCAATTTATTTAGCTTAAAATTAAATCCATTATCTTTTTATATTAGTACACTGTCAATGGAGATATTATTTAGGAAGTCATGAAAATTTCTGATCTCGGTGTTATTTTCAACTGCAACGGTGATTTCCGAGAACACTTTGAAGCCATCACAAAAAAAGTCTATATGAATCTTGGCTACAGACTTCACCAATCCCTTCGCAATCCAATTCTTCTATCAGTCCCTTGATAGAAAAAATTTGGAGTAGGTCTGTATAGTTTGGTTTCCTGTGATGTGGATAGAGTTATGAGATTGCAACAAAGCGGTGCAATTTTAGTGTTCAAATCTGACAATCTTAGATCTTGTCTTACTGCGATAAACTTAAAGCTGTTGGACTGGATACTCTAAACCTGTATAGAGTGCTGGTTCGCTCATTTTTTTTCCCGGGGAGTTCTTAATGGTGTAACTGATGTGAATAAACTGTAAAGTATACAATGTTGGATTGATAAAATTTATATAAATGATTAATTTATTGTTGGTTAACACATTCAGCAGGTCAAGTTGGTTAAATTTACTTTTATGCCTAATTTTTAAACTTTTAATTTTTTTTCTATGCTTTAATGGCTGTCCTATTTTTGAGAATATATCCTCCCTGGACTTTGTATAAATAAATAAATTTGTGTTTATAAAGTTTCGTTTGATACGTAAAATAGAGCATCAAGGATTTTTTGTAAGATTAAGGATTGGGCAGTTTGGATGTGGTTCAGATGGTGAAATACAAATGACAAAGAAAAACCTGTTTGAATAGAATTATACTTTATACATTTTTAATCTTTTCTAATTGCAGGAAAATGTTATCCCAGAAGTCCAGGAGAATTTGCAAAATGACTACCTGACTGATAGTTTCGGACGTCGGCACACATACCTTCGGATATCACTCACAGAACGGTGCAATTTAAGATGTACAGATACAGTTTATTCATATTTACCATAACATAATCAAATGATTTACAAAAAACCCCTCTAATTTCAGGTCAATATTGCATGCCGGAGGAAGGTGTGAAACTGACCAAAAAATTAAAACTTCTGACAACCGATGAGATTCTACGACTCGCTGAACTGTTTGTTAAGCAAGGTGTTACAAAGATAAGATTGACTGGGGGAGAGCCTACTGTTCATAAAGATTTAATAACAATTATAAGTGAGTTTTTCTGTTTATAAGGCTTAGTTTTACTTTAAAAATAATTTTCTCTGTTTTTATTTAGGCTCTTTGAAAAGTATGCCAGGTCTGGAATCGGTTGCGATAACGACCAATGGGCTCACTCTGACCAGGCAGCTTGTCAGCATGCAGAAAGCAGGGCTTGATATCATCAACATAAGTCTTGATACGCTGAAAGAGGAAAAATATGAAAAAATAACAAGACGGAAGGGCTATCCGAGGGTCATCGCAGGCATAGACCTTGCCGTACAGCTCGGCTACTCCCCCGTGAAAGTCAACGTTGTAGCTATGAGGGGTTTCAACGATGATGAAATACTCGATTTCGTCGAGTTTACCAAGGATAGGAACGTCGATGTCAGATTTATTGAATACATGCCTTTTACAGGGAACAAGTGGGATACGGAAAAAATGGTGCCTTTTAACGAAATGAAAAAAGTTATAAAAGAGAAGTACCCTGACTTCGCACCTTTACCTAACAACCCAAACGATACATCAAAGGTGAATTAAAAATAAATAAATAAATTTTATAAGCGCTGTTTCAAGGTATTAAAAGATATTTTTAAAGGCATTTCATGTGCCTGGGTATAAAGGCCAGTTGGGGTTCATTACGTCGATGACACAGCATTTTTGCGGTTCGTGCAACAGGCTGCGTCTGATGGCTGATGGAAGTTTAAAGGTGTGCCTCTTCGGCAACGCAGAAATATCTTTAAGGGACGCAATACGAAGCGGCTGCAGTGAGGATGACCTGTTGGCCATGATCGGCGCTGCTGTCATGCGAAAAAAGAAACAGCACGCTGGTAACGAAACAAATTTTTCCCCGCCTAAATAAGAACAAACTTTACAAAAACAAATTTTTCAGGGATGCTCAATCTAGCGCAGATGCCCAACCGGCCGATGATTCTGATCGGTGGGTGACTCTTTAAGCAACACATATTAGGTAGCTTAAATGTCTGAATTTTTTTATAAACCAAGTGGGGCTAGATGTCATTTTGTCCGTCTAACATCGCCACATCAAATCATATAATTGCATGATGGGCATATGTGAGTCACTGCTTTTGATAATTGGCTTGATATAACATGAAAGTGTTTTGCATGCTACTTATTTGGATAAAATAAAAAACAAAGGGAAATAATGATCAATTAAAACAATTACCTTGATTACTTTATTCAGATTTTAAGGCTGCTTCATAAAATTATTATTATTATTAAATTCACATTTTGTGGTCCACTTGACCAATTAATTTCTTACAATTAATTAAGGTTTTCAGTTGAGATAAAAAAGTCAATGCCACGAGCGGGATTCAAAACCCACGATCTTCGGCTTGATACGCCGCTGCTCTACCACTTGAGCTATCGTGACCTCGATCCTCTCGGACACTAATTTCCCATTTCAACCACACCTTTTGAATTTTCCCTCCTTTTTGCCATTTTTCAAATGTTGTGTAATCTATTTGATTCTCCGCGACAAATGAAATGGCCACAGAGAGCTTTAGTGAAGGTATACTTCATTGTAAACTTATTAAATTCATTAGTTCGTGGTCCGCTTGACGAATTAATATCTTACAATTAATTAAGGTTTTCAGTTGAGATAAAAAGAGATGGGAAGTGTCCGAGTGGATCAAGATCACGATAGCTCAAGTGGTAGAGCAGCGGTGTGTCAAGCAGAAGATCATGGGTTCGAATCCCGCTTGTGCCTTTGAATTTTTTTATCTCAACTGAAACCTTAATTAATTGTAATTATTATTAAAACACAGTAACAAAAAAATAAGCCTTGAGTTATCCACATAACCCAAAACCGAGAGTAAATAGAAGTTTTGTTGGAAAACAGAATAACCTGAATGGACCATCATGTCATAAGACAGGTTTCTACTGGTGACCGTTATCCTACCATAATTATAAGTGTGGAAAGGGCGTTTTTCCACAAAACTAAGCATTTTCCTTGGTACTTTATTAAAAAGTCTTGAAAAGGTGATTTGGTTAAGTTTCAAAGTGGCATAACGGAGGCAACCGTGGAGTTGGTTTGGAAAAGCTTTTGGAAAACAATTTTTTGTTGAAATCTTGAGGAGCAGTAAGAATGAAAAAAAAAATTTGGATAACTCAATCTGTTCGTTTTTGTCAGGCAACAATATTAACAATTGACACTCTAAAAAATAGTCAAGTTTGTTAAGTCGGTCCTGCCATAATGACTGTACTAAACTGCTTCACAAAAAAAGTGGTGCACTGTGAAATTACGTTATTTTTTTATATCCTTGCCTTTTCAGTAATATTAACACCAATATTTTTATTTAAATTCAGGTATTTATTAAAAGATTTGGTTAGTGGGAAAATAAAAATATCAGAAATTAAATAGTTAAAAAACGATGAAATCACTTTTGTGTATGAACACAAAACATTATAAAACAAACTTAACCATCTTTAATAGGGTGGATTAAATGGTCCTGCCATAATGACTGTACTAAACTGCTTCACAAAAAAAGTGGTGCACTGTGAAATTACGTTATTTTTTTATATCCTTGCCTTTTCAGTAATATTAACACCAATATTTTTATTTAAATTCAGGTATTTATTAAAAGATTTGGTTAGTGGGAAAATAAAAATATCAGAAATTAAATAGTTAAAAAACGATGAAATCACTTTTGTGTATGAACATAAAACATTATAAAACAAACTTAACAATCTTTAATAGGGTGGATTATCTCCTCTTGCTCTTATTATATACTGTAAACTTCTCATCATGCTCTTAATTAAGTCTTTAACCACTTCTTGATAAATTTCATCCCAAATCTCAACTAACGTAACTTTTACCTGAGCTAAGGCTGAAGGAGGGTTATTTGTTCATACCAACGTCCGAGCTCATCCCAAAAATACTCAGTGGGGTTCAAATCAAGAATACAGGCTGGGCGTCTTAGGATGTCTTCATAACACTGGTGGCGACAGTTGGTCTTGCGTAAAAAAAATTGCTCGCCAATAAACGGAGTGAATGGCACAACATATTCCTCGAGAATTTCTGCATTATGTGACGTCCTATTAAAAATGTGTAACTACATTTTTACCTCTAAAGAAATTCCACTCCACATAGTAATTGAACCACCGGGGGCTGCGGTAGCTGAGTGGTTAAGGCTTCAGACTCTCGGCTAGTAGATCCCACGGTCGTAGGTTCGATCCTCACCGTCACCTCTGGACTTTTTCTGACACCTAAGGGAACCAGTGGCCTCAATTGAAAGAAATTGACACGGCATTCATCAATGGAAGGAGCAGGATCAGATCTCAGCGACCCTGAATTTGGTCCCAACCCCCTTCAAAAATGAGTTTCTTCGATGGAAGAACACCGGCACACCGGGGGTTCAAATTCACACTTGTGTTGCGAGCCCCCAAAAAAGGGAGCCAGGGATAAAGTACGATAACCTGTACAATAAAGCTGCAGTTATCAGGAGGGAACTCCTCCTGTTCCTGGTATCCATTGTAGAAAAAAAAAAATTGAACCACCGAATGACCCACATTTCTGGATTTCTGGCAATGTTGCATTGCTACCTGATAAACTTGAAGATGTCCTTCTAGTGAATGAAGAGAAAACTGGGATTCGTCTAAAAACAACATTCCTTCATTACTGTTTCCACTCAATGTCGGTGTCCCTTGCAAACTCTAAGCAGTCCCAACGATGGTCTCTGATAAGTGCTGGACCCGTTGGGATGTAGACTGACTTCAGCAAGCCTCCTTCTTACTGTTTCAGCACTATCAGACACCTCCCGCATATTTCAAGGTCTTTGAGACGTTTTAGAAGCAATGGAAAAGTGAAATATAATAAATTGGTCATCAGCTGGTCCTTTGGCTCTTGGGCGTCCCGATCCTGGTCTCTGAGCACACCTTGCCATTTCCTCGTACCACTGAATACACATCAATATCGTTTTAAACACTTGCAGCATAACGCTGCTTTCTTCCATCCTCAACAAGTGCAATGGCACGGGCAACTTGCTCGTTATTATGGGCATTTTTGTAATTGTTTTGTTTTGTGCCACCAATACAAATTGGATAAAGGGATTTTTAAAGGATTAAATGTCCTTGTTGATGATTTACATTGTGGAGATTTGTGTGGTGATTAGTGACCGTTAATCGATAATCATTCAGAAATCGTGAGATGCAGTATGGTGTGATGTAGGTTTCAGAAAAACATTTTCTTTATCGTGCCAACGTTTCGATCTTTATTGAGATCATCTTCAGGGCTCAAAGTGTTTGCTTTCTATGTAATTGTGCCATTCTTGCATGTCGTGTTGAGAGTATTTTGCTGTTTTATGTTTATATACGTTGGATTTACGTTGGCAAAACATTGGTACGATAAAGAAAATGTTTTTCTGAAACCTACATCACACCAGACCGCATCTCACGATTTCTCAATAATTATTGTGGAGATTTTAAATTAAATTATAAATAAAGCAGTTTTGCCTCTCTATCAGCAACAAAATAAGTACTTTCCGTCTAATTATGATTATTAAATCATTTTTAAAGTAGTAAAACAAAAAATATGGCCAAAACATTGTCAAATTAAAAAAGAAATTTCATAGTGCGCCACTTTTTTTTGTAAGGAAATAGTAGCGACCAGTGGTGACGGAGGAATTGAACCCACATCTGTGGGTCAACAGGTCATGGAAATATCATGCTGATCACTCGGCTACTGAGGTACCTCTCTCCCGCCTCCCAAAAGAATAAAATTTTAAAAAAATTCACAATGCTTTTGTGTTTTGTAGTTTGAAATTAGTGCATCAAGGCCATTTCATTACAAATTGTTGTTTGCATGAGGAAAATTAAATTAATAAACCAACAGTTATAAAACCATTCATAACACATAATAATTAACAAAGATTGTGGATGTATTGCATGATGTTTATTTCATTAAAAAAAAAAAAAAATGTCATTTGTAAGTTCATGAAATTTGAATGCATCCAGTTCATTATTTCATTAATCTCTTTATTATTGATTTTCAGATTTAGCGAACAAAGCCATATCAATTTTGCATAATAATTTAAAATTGGCCCACATGATAGGTGTGAGACGAAACAGATTAAATTTTTTTGATTTACAAACGCGCTTTAAGAGCACATTAACCCATGTCGACGAGAAAGGGAAAGCCGCCATGGTTGATGTCGGCCACAAGTCAAACACAGACAGGACAGCGGTGGCAAGAGGGATCGTGTATGTTGGCGGAGAAATCACCAATTTGATCAAGGAGAATCAAGTCAAAAAGGGCGATGTGCTAACCATGGCACAAATCGCCGGGATCATGGGAGCCAAGCAGACTCCCAGGCTTATACCACTCTGCCATGACATACTCCTCAACCACATCAATGTTGAGGCACAACTCGACGAAAAATCTGAATCTGTGGTTATAACGTGCACGGTGAAATGCAATGGAAAGACTGGCGTTGAGATGGAAGCCCTCACTGGTGTCGCAGTCGCAGCGCTTACTGTCTACGACATGTGCAAGGCTGTCACCCACAAAATGATCGTGAAAGAAATCCTGCTTGTAAAGAAGACTGGCGGCTATAGAGGGGTATATGATATAGATGATGAAGCACTATAAAACTTTGGCGCAGCGTAAATCAATTGTTAATCATATTTTAATAAAATATTGTTTTAATTTTGATATTTAGTATTTCATTTAATTTACAAACACTTTTTTCCTTAATAACAAAAAAATTTTAATTCTAATTTTTAGGAAATATAACGTAATAAAATTTTTCATGAAACAGCACAATTATTGCCATCTTCTGATGATAGCGACATCGTGAAATGGCCACCTTTTAGCACATTATTGACAATGGCTCTGGCAAAATAGCCTAGCGTAGTGGCTTCAGTTTCGGAAAAGAAGATCTTTACATCGTTACAATTTTCCCTGTTTGTATCCTAAAAATAAAATTTGCTTTTAACGTTTCCACTGAAAAGGTTGAACTTGTCACTAACTTTGCAGTATATGGCGAATGCTTCCATCACCAGATCGTCAAGATTGAGTTCGTTGTTGAAAGTCAATTCTGGATTTCTTTGCAAAATCGTGGAAACTATGCAAAGCAGCTGGAACAAAAGGAAATAATTTTTACCAATTTGTTTTTAAAAATTTATTTAATTTCATTTCCCCAAATAAAAAAAAAAGGTACTCAGTAATGTCCTGTTTGTCCAAACTGATTTGGATCAGGTCCTATTTGGATTAGCAAAAATTCAGATCCAACTAATACAGAAATAAACAGTAAAACAGGTCGAGTAAACACACTGGACCAGGCAGCAAATGCGTTCAATGAAAAATAGGTTGGAAGTTTTGAAAAAGCAGGATAAGAATGATAGTGTAGTTATCGTTTTTGATCATTTCCATGGTTTGCCAGGTCCAATTTGGCTTCTCACCAATAATAATTTTGGTTAAAACCAGGGATCGTAATAGCCAAGTGGTCAGCGTGATAGACTCTCAGCTCGTAGACCTCAGGATCGTAGGTTCGTTTCCCACAGTTGCCAAAAAAATGGCCAGCCATTTTTTTCACACAGCCCTTCCCCCCAACTATATATGATGAAATAATCAACAGAATCATACTATGGCTAATATGCAAGGTCATAAGCGGAAAAACAAAAAAACTGAAAATGATAACAAATCAAAACATGTCTGACAGACTAAAACATGAAGATAAGCAAAGGCAGACTAAAATGGCAAGTACCAAACTACAAGTTCATCACCACGCAGACTTCACAATTTTTAGATAAAAGTGCAGAAAAAAAATCGGCAGTACAGTTTAGAGTGGGGAAAGCTAAAATAAATATATTTTTAACAATAAAATTTACTACAGTTCAGATTAGATATAAATTCGTATTAACAGGACTGCACTATAAGACACTATATGTGGTGATTAGTGACCGTTAGTCGATGATTATTCAGAAATCGTAAGACTTTTTTTTCTTTTTGACGGGCTTCCGATTTAGGTCATTTCAGCCCCCAACTAAGTCTATATTCTATGTACCCTTTCAAACACTACATTCATACAAATAAATACATTCATACACTTAAATATATCCATACAGTACACTCATTCCGTTTGGTCGGTGGAGTACTTGATATTCCTCCACCAACCTATACACTAATAACTAATCTAGATTGGGGTCGATGGAGTACTTTTATAAATATTCCACCATCTACCCCGAACACACACTCTTACGCTCTCAACATTCAAGGGGCGATGATGACGTTATATTTCACCTTCACCCCTCGCCATTCACGCTAATAAATACATGCACTCAGACAAAACATAAAGACACAACACATAATACATATTATATACAATAAAAAACCCCAATTTCCCCTAAAAAGCGTAACAGGGGACTCTGAAACTCGCTATCGTGTTCGAGAACTCTTCTTAACTCCGGCGGCATGCCTACAAGCTCTATGTATGGAGCCAAGGCATGACACGCCTCTATTATGTGGGACACATCGAGCAACCTTTCTCTGCATCTGGGGCATCTACCTGCGCGGGCTTTGGCCCAAAAGCAGGTGCTCATGTGTCAACCGTTTATGGCCAATCCTCAGTCGGGTGAGGACGATCCCCCGTCTCCTGTTCAGGTTCTCTGAGGCCCATCTACCGGTCGTGCTCGCATAAGACACTATTATGAGCCTTACACTTTTTTTTCCTTTTTAAATATAATTTGCTTTGCATAATGTTTTTTTTAATAGAAATTCAATAACAAAAAGCTAAAAAATGAAATCAGCTTACTTCTACAATGATTTGCCTGTATTCTGGTTCTTGAATTTTGTTGAGAGCTTGCTCAATTAGAAGGGAGAACCTTAATTCCGAGCTCGTCATGTCGGAGAGCTCAGGCTGGTGAGGAAGTACGCAGCCCTTAACTTTGACACCCTGCAATGTCCTCGAAAGGATGCACCATACCCTCTGGTAAAACTTTTTTGGAACACGACACAGACATCCTTCAAGCCGCCTTCTTGCCAACGGGCACAATCTTAAAATAAACTTTCATTTAAAAAATTGAAGAAAATTAAAAAAAAAACTTACTGTTCTTTCGAAGCCCACTCACTCACAGATAGAATTTTAGAAAGAAGCTGTCTAACTTGGAACGGGCTTAAATTTTCAAGGGTCTCTTCATTCTGAGAAATTTCTAAGTAAATTTTCATAGCCTCGACAACCCATCTAAACAAGATTTATTGCACATAATAAAAATATACATTAAAATGATAAACCAGCTTTTTTTAAGTTTTAGAATATAAACTATATTGAACTGGCACTGGGTCTGTCTACGCCATCTTCAGTGAGGAACTAGGTGGTTCAAAGCTGAAACACACTTGACTAACATAAAAAAACCAACAGGTTTAGATGGACTTAGTGACTACTTGCCAGTTCAAAGATTAACGCCTCACCCAACTCTGATTTTGAGAATCCCTCTAAAGAGATGTGGACTAGTTGCTATGAGCCTGCCGCAATATAGAACAATCTCCTGCTGCAAAACCGCCTCGATGACACTGTGCGGGTGGATTGTTGAATAAATTATCGATTGGAACTCAGCAGGGGTCAACGGCTTTTCGAATACAGTCTCTTCCTGGCTGATTACACCAATAGTCAACTGTTTACCACTGACGAGAACAGCGGTGATAAAAGGGCCAATGCTGTCCACCGTGTGGTTCAACAAGCTACTGCAATACCGAACCACAGCCCAGTAATGATGACAACCTGCTTTACTGTGAAGGTCCTCCAAATGTTTTGTCACTGAACAAAATCATTAGTTTAAAGGTTAAAGTTTAAACTCAATGTTAAAATTTTGTTAAATGATTACCTGTCTTTCCTTGTACTTCGTAATTCGCTCCACATTTGTTCAAAAGATGGCCTAGAAGCTGTGCTTGGCTAAACATTCCTGGTGAGCTTCTCAATGCATCAATAATATCTGGGATCGATTTGTATTGGTAAGCCTGCATTAGTTAATTTAATTACCACAAGAAATATAGTTAGGCTAAGATACGCATTTAATTACTTTATAATCGACAAATTTTTCGTTATAACAAGTTGCCAATGGAATATCGGTCAAGCTTTGATATCCGATGTATTCGTGTTCTAATTGGTCAAACTGTTGAAAAGTGGTTTCACTCGGGTCCAGCATATTCACGAAATCCAAATGTTCTAAAATGGAAACATGTTAAAATTAACATTATAAAAAATATGTAAAAAAGTAATTCCTGTGCCACTAACATCCAACTACACATTAGGTGTCGGAACTTAGGATCAGAACGACTTTACAATACTTTTTTCTTATTATTCAAAATTGCAAAGCAAAAAATGACATTCTCTTAAAGTTCCTTCTGCACAAAACTTAAGTACTATTAAAATTTTCAACTGCTAATTCTCAAATACTATCCAAAACTTTAGGGTGTCTGTTAACATTGCTGTAAGGTAAAAGTCCCGGGTTTGAATGCAGGGCTGCTGGACATGCTTATAAATGGGCTTTTTCAAAAACCCTGGCACCCTGAGGGTTTGTTTAACCTCGTAATTGAAATATCTTCGTTTAAAAAAATTTTAAAAAAATCTTTTGGAAGACATCAAAAGTCATATTTCTAAAGAAAGCAAGGAAATCCCATGGTGCCCCATCAAGCCATCATTCTCTTAAGCTCCAGGCTAAACATTTTAATAAGTTCTTCTAACGAGCATGGAATATCACCCAATCTGTGAAAGAGAACAGTTCACCAATTTTTTTTACAACAGATACCAGGTACTGGAGGAGGAGGTCCCCCTGAGCTCTGCAGCTGTACAGCTTATTGTACTTTATTCCTGGCTCCATTTTTTGGGAGCTCGCAACAGTGAATTGAGCCCCCGGTGTGCCAGTGTTCTTCACCGAGACCAAATTCAGGGTCAGTGAGATCCGATCCTGCCCCAGACCTTCCATTGATGAGTGTCGTGTCAATTTCTTTCAATCGCAGCCACCGGTCCCCTTAGGCGTCAGAAAAAAAATTCAGAGGTGACGGTGGGGATCGAACCCACAACTGTGGGATTTACTAGCCAAGAGTCTGAGTCTTAACCACTTGGCTACCATTCCCCACAGTCATCACCCAATCTGGGAAAGAGCAACTCAGCACTCAGGGACAGTTTACCACTACTTGAAACTGTTTGGCACGAAGAAGCCATATACTTATTAATAAAATATAACTTTCCTGTTTATCAAATAAAAGTTATTCAGTCGTACAAAAACCAAAGATTTTCGTGTTTCACATATGACTCTCTGCTTCTCACATTGACGGCTGAAATTTCCCAAGGATGAATCCTGGACCCTGTTTTATTTATCATGTTCCTTAATGTCTTATCCCTACCCAAGAAGTGCAGAATGGTCTTCTATACTAATGACAGCATTGTTCTACACCATAAAGGCCAAGTGTTATAATCAAGAGACAACTAAAACGGGCAGTCGAAATGGGAAGTTTATGGCATGGGCGATCGAAGTCACAGTAGCTCAAGTGGTAGAGCAGCGGTGTATTTAGCCGAAAGTTGTGGGTTCGAATCCTACCTGTGACACAAATTTTTCATTTCGAAAAAATTGGGTATAATTAATTGAGCTTCTGAACTCAGATTTTTCCCATTGTGACAATAAACCATATATGATTAAAACGCATTTTTTCCTCCATTTTAAGTTAGCAAACACCTCATAGAAATAGAGATATTGAACAAAAACGAGTGTGTAAACGATAATGACTAAATAAAAATTGCATCAAAACAAAAAAGGGATTGTCAATTTAACTTTTTATATTCTTCTTCCCCCAAAAGGATGTTCATTCGAACAGACTTGTAATATTGTATAATAATAATTAATAATATCGCTTGTAAAATAGGAAGCATTTTACAAGCAATATTACAAGTCTGTTCGAGTGAACATCCTTTTGGGGGAAGAAGAATATTAAAGTTAACTTGACAGATTTCCTCTTGCGGCCTACGGGCTGATGAACTTGTAATTTGATCATTAGCGATCATTTTTATCTGCCTATTTTCACTGGTTGGTCTGTCTGACACAACATAACAAGCACATAACAATCAAATTGCAAGAATATAAAGTTCTTAAATACATTTTACAAACCAACACATGAAGATGAGATTAAATTTTGAAGCCTTCCAGTGCGCACTTTGATGCCCTCACAACAACCTTTCTTCAGCATTGCCATCAAGTCTAGCATCTCTTTAAACTGCGGATCTCTTAAAAAAATACAAAAATAAAAAGACGTAAGAACAATTTATATTGAAAAGATACCTCATGTGATCTTCTCGTATAAGAAGGCAAAACGTAGGCCGACCTGAGAGTCTCCAGTATCTAGATACAAACTGCAGCTCGGTTTTAATGTCTTCGATCAGTAATGCCATGTCTCTGTAGAGATAGAATTCAGAAACTTCAAATATAAGAGGGTAGCACAAGACAGTCGTTCCTGCCACTCTGTAGAACTGATACCTTAAGTTCATTTTAAATGAAATTTAAAAACAAAAAATTACCACCTTGCTCGTGCCGAGGGCACCGACTGGTCTAGGTGGTCTTCCTTTTAATCTAAGTTTCGAGTTGACGCCAAGGTTCTCATAGACTTTCACGAGTTGGTTTGAAGACCAGATCTGGATCGGCTCGACCTCATGCGGTGTCTGTGTCTGTATGCCGTAAGTGGCCATCATTGCTTGCAGGCGCATTGACTCAGCTATCAATACAATCTGGACTACTAAGTCTGTAGCAGTCCCCTAAAAAAAAAGCCAAAAATTTGAGAAACAAGCACATATTGAATCAATTCATTTAATGATAATCCAACTTTCTTGAAAGTAAAATCATGTGCTACCTGAAAAGCCGAATAGCGTCCATTCTTCCTTGGCCGCGAGAAGGATGGTAAGTGCCGCTTAACTGGATCAAGTTCATTGATATGAAGCAGTCCAGATGTGAGCAACTGAGAAATGACAAAAACGGCTTGATTCCACAGGAAAAGTGGGTTCTTATCACCTGAGCCTTCGACACTTGAAACCCTTTCCTGGCTTCCTGGGTTAGCCTTCTCTTCGGCAAGGTTTTCATTTTTTACATAAAAGTACATCGGGATTACTGGATCTAAAAATAATAAAAAGAAAGAATGTAACCCTTATTTTATTTATTTATTTTTTTATATGCTTTAAGAAACAGACCGAAGGAAAGAGAAACTTGGTACTTTCGACAAATATTAAGACATATAAAAAGGACATAGTCTAATGACTAAAGCTATGGAAAGTAATTCCTTTTAACACCCAACTACTTGGGTGTTGTGGATGAGCGGTCAAACCACTTTACGATAAATTTTTCATCCCATTATCAATTAAAAAGCAACCAGCTTTAGGATTCAAACCTAGAACCGATAGTGTGGCAGAGACGAGTCAGATGCCCTAACCGCTCAGCAACTATGGTCCTCCAACTAAAGTTATCTGAGTAGCAATACCAGCATGAATTGCATTATGGGGCACAGATGATGAAGGTAATGGTCGATAACCTTCAGACCTTGACGCACTATTTCAAAAGAGTTATAGAGGACCTCAGCATGTAGCATGAGATCTGAAATTGTTGTCCTGGGTGTATGTCTCCTTATCTTACATAGGAGACATACACCCAGGACAACTTTAGATAGTAAAAGGCTGAAACGAGATATACAAAACCAGCAGTAGACCAGGATGAACAAAGATAAGGTAGCTATCGATTGTTCACACTGCAGACCTCGTGTTCAGATTCTCTTGTGTCAGCCTACACTGCCTGTCACTGACTCCATCTCAGCTGTCACTGCACATGGCCTCAGCATCTGACTCCATCTCCACGATACTCATTCAGGTTCTGACTCTGAATGTCACTGACTTTCTCCGAGTAATGGCCTGTCTTATACCCTAGCTCAGCTTCAGATTAAGAACCTTGGATAGCGCGACTTTGGAGTGCATGGACCCCAGGACCTTGCTAATGAAGTTGTGACCTCAGATGGCAAAACTTCATAATATTAGCCTTGGATGATGTGTCTATTTATGAAGCTGTGGATGAGGGAGTAGACCCCTTGTCGGGTAGGCTTTGGATATGATGTGACAATATACCTTAGGACCTTGCCTAACAAATCTGATCTGATTGTACTAACTATGAATAATAATTGTAAAAAACCACACTGTACTACTTGTAAAAATAAGTATTTGATGAAGTTGAAGTTATCAACCTGCATCAATTAATCTTCAGGAGGTCAAATGACGCTGGATGCCTTATCTCCTGTTGCTCAACACCTTGCTCAAGCAATCATAACTTATATGGTTTATGTAAATTCGTCTTTCTTGGGGATGTAGGTATTCTAATGAATAATTTATGCTATTTTTTGTTCCTTATCAATTGTAATTTTGGATACTTATTTTACAAAATTGTATTATATTGTCAAAAAATTTATATGTACTGTTTTAATAAATCTAGGCCCTCAGGATATAAGTCACTGAAAGCTCGGATGAACCCGGAAGCTGTTATTTTTCTATTTGTTTCATCCGTCATTTGACCTCCCGAAGATCCAACTCGTAACATTAACAAGTACTCATTACAAAATAATTAAAAGGAAATGAAGTTATTGATGCCAGACCTATAATCGTAAATTATAGATGTTTGACATGTGCATAGATGTGAAGACCTCTTTAATTGTTTTACTAATAAAATACGTTATAAAATAAATAAATGTTTAAACCACTTACCACCATTACTGTCTTTTCGGAGGATTGACTTCAAAGTAGTTTGATATTCTTTAATCTGTTTATTATCTCCATGGTATACGCCATCGATAATCATGAACATTAGGAACAAAGGCCATTCACTTTCTATATTTTCAAATTCCTAAATAGATCTGTTGTTTAAAAAACTAATGGTCGAATAGTTATAAAAGAGGAATTACCTTGCTTTCGCTGACTTTGTAAAAGCGCCTTGAAGGGTCCTCAAGAACAGATTTGTAACCGTCTCGTATGAACCGTTTGAATCCGTATTTTCCTTTGAGCGAATGCAAATGTTTTTTGGTCTCTACGACCAAGGAGACCTCGTGCGTGGCGAAAGCCGGGAAGGAGACTGTCATTAACAGAGATGCATCTTCCGCCTTGGTGCTCGACTCCCTAGGAAGCAGGGTTTCAAATATGCTTCTGTTCCTGTTGTGTGCGTCGATGTCGACGTAGATAACAGACCAGGAGGCGCCCTTCTCACCAAACAGGTTGCAGCCGTTGATGGACTCCAGAGCGCTTTTTGCCATACCAATCGAACTGATGGATGAGACTTTGAGTTTATTTATGTTTTACAATACAATCAGGCTAATGTTAATCACCTCGCATGAATTTCTGGTGTACCGTCATTGTATTTTGTCCCTCTTTCCCACATTCCGAAGTCGGGCGTTCTGTACGCTCTTTCAACGTAGTAAACCAAATTTTGCACAAATGCAACCTCGTCTTGTGTATATATTATTTGCAGTCCTGATGAAATCATTTGGACTAAGAATATCAAATAAAGGGATACGTTGTCAATCTGGAAGTATATGGTGTAAGAACAATTTGAAAACTGATTGTTTGAATTTTAAAAAAATAAAAAACCTGGAGGTGGTTGTAGTCGCTGTCTTTTAGAATCTCATCGCCTGTTGTCAAGTTAAACTTGGAGTGTAGAGAAAATTTAAAATTTTGATTTCGTTTGAACTCCTCAACTCGGTCAGCTTGCTTGATCCAACATTGCAAAATGCCACGCATGCATTTCACCGCTGACTGGCCCAACTCATACGATTTTCCTCGGTCATCGTCAATCCGTCTGGATAAAGCAAGTCACATAAAACACAAATTCAAGTAAAACTGTCACAGATTGGAAATAACGATTTTACCATGACACGGTATTAACGAACAAAGAATAAATTATAATTTCAGAGCAATAAAGACAAAAGGATGTAATTTATTAGAGTTTTATCATTCCTCCTCTAGAGAAATAATCTTATCATTTCATGCTACTCATATATGAACAAGAGCTATACCAGTAGATGGTAAAATATAAATCTTAGGCATGCATTAAAAAATAACTAGCAGCCAAATGCAGCTCTCTGGGTCGCCAGGTCACATTTTCATGTACATTAACAAACAAAATACAGATACTGTACACACAGTCAAACAGCACCAAGGAACAAGGCTAAGGGCATCTTCCAGCATGACAAGGGTTTGTCATTGACTATAAAAATCATTACCATCAAATTGAATTTTAAAAAATCAGAACTTCAAAGAATATGAAAAAAGAATCATGAAAAAACTAATTTAATGAATTGAATTTGATTATAGTGAACCAAAATTTTAAACATAGTTTTGAATATGTTGTGCCAGTTAATATTTTTATTTGGCATATGGACAAGTTTTGTTTATGTTTAATTATTATATTTTTCTTCCTTTTCTACAGGAAACTATGTAAATTTGTTCAAAATCTGAATTTTTTTAATTCTTAGAAGGACAAACTGGAGGGAGAAGAAGGCAAGGGCTTTAATCCAAAGTGGACGAAAGTGGAGAACTTGCACCAGAGAATAGAACTTAAAATGATAGAATCTACGATGACAGAAAACTGCATCGTTCTTCAATAATTGTCTGCACAACCTGTTCAGACACACTGGTACTCACAACCTTCATGCACGCTGGAAATATCACAGAGTCAAAAATATCCTTCAGAAAGCCCAGCCAAGGAGACAACCTTAGACAAACAACTCCAACTGTGATATTTGTGATATTATATGTATATATGATTTTGATTTGATTTATTTAATTTTTCAACATTGCGATTCTGCTTCAGTAATGTGCTCATTTAAAAAATTTGTTCTATCAAACTTAGTGGTTTTCTTTTGTTAGTTATTTCCCTGTGATTGGCATGAAGGCCTCCTGTACAAAATAAAGCACATCCTATCAAATGCCCTCTACCTAACCAAACCTTCAGAATCTACGAAGTATCAGCCTACTCTGACTATTGACCTCTAGTGAGTACCTCAGGGCAGAATACTTAGACCGATCCTTTAACTCCTCTACACCGCAGACATCCCAACTTCACCCTCCACCTGCTGATGACATAGCTGCGCTATCCTTTCATTCCTACCCCATAATTGCTTCAGAGGAGCTCCTGAAAAACAGCCAAATGAAGAAAACATGACGGAAAAGCTTAATGAAAACAAAAGCACACATCTTTGAAAGAAAACCCCTCATACAATATTCCTCAATACACTC
The DNA here is from genome assembly GCF_000648675.2 of Cimex lectularius. Classification (NCBI taxonomy): domain Eukaryota; kingdom Metazoa; phylum Arthropoda; class Insecta; order Hemiptera; family Cimicidae; genus Cimex; species Cimex lectularius. Next base: position 2,178,201 of record NW_019392686.1, read on the forward strand.
TCATCTCAAAAACAGACTGCGTCCGCCACCTTGGGTTCCATCTAGACTCAAGGCTAACCTGTAACCAACCCACAGGGCTAAAATATGGCAATAAACCAATGTGACATGACTACTCTACAGACTGTTGAGCAAATCTAACATTTCAATGAAAAACAAACTGACAATCTACATACAATACTAAAACCAATCTGGACATACGTACGAGAACTGTGGGGCACCGCCAAACTTTCCAACATCAAAAGAATATAGCCCTTACAATCCAAAGTGCTCAGAAACATAGTCAATGCTCCTTATGCTCCTTACTACACCTCTAACAACACCCTTTACACTCCTTTAGGGTCATCAGTGAGTGCAAACAGTTTAAGCGTTGACACGGAGCTCATCACTGTAAGGTAAAGGTCCCGGGTTCGAATCCAGCGACATACTTCCAAAGTTTTTTTTTTGCTTTTTTTCAAAAACACCGGCACCCTGAGGGTTTATATGACCTATGATGTTGTGAACCCTCATTTAAAAAATTTAAAAAAAATAAAAATTTTCACTTTCCATACTAAACTATCCTCTTACCCCAATCAAGTCGCCCAATCTTTGTCCTAGGAGTATTAGTCCTTGTGTATAGCGGTTGTTAACCCCCCTTCATGGTCCATGTCAATTGTAAATTTAACTCATTACATGTTGTAAATAATGTAACGATGAAACTAGATTATCAACCTGCTGGATACAAGAAGTCTTTTCAGAGGATCTTCGGAAGAGGTCAAAACAGAGAAAACTCCTTACGGTTTTCGCCGAGCTTTCGACAGTTTTATACTGTCATCTTCAGGGCATGTTTTATTATGATATAAACAAACAATTAAAACATGAAAAAACAATAATTACAATAATAATTGAATATCTTACTTTAAAACCTTAATAGGAAATTAAACAACATGGTGTTTTGGGCACAGAAGTACATTATGTTTTTTGGGGCTCAGCATCGAAACATTAATTTAAATTGAATACATTAATAATTAAAAATTATAGCTAAAATTACAGTAAAAATAAAAATTAAAAACGTGGTCGAGAAAGGTTACCTCATATAAGTCTAAAAAACAATAAAATCCTCCTTTTTTTTATTTTTCAGGTACATGTGATCACAGTATGTTTCTTAAATATATATGTACATATACAATTAACTTATTTTAAAATTTAAATAACAATAAAGTAGGATCACAGATCAAATCAATAAAAACCTTTCTCGACCACGTTTTTAATTTTTATTTTTACTGTAATTTTAGCTATAATTTTTAATTATTAATGTATTCAATTTAAATTAATGTTTCGATGCTGAGCCCCAAAAAACATAATGTACTTCTGTGCCCAAAACACCATGTTGTTTAATTTCCTATTAAGGTTTTAAAGTAAGATATTCAATTATTATTGTAATTATTGTTTTTTCATGTTTTAATTGTTTGTTTATATCATAATAAAACATGCCCTGAAGATGACAGTATAAAACTGTCGAAAGCTCGGCGAAAACCGTAAGGAGTTTTCTCTGTTTTGACCTCTTCCGAAGATCCTTTGAAAAGACTTGTTGTAAATAATGTTACAGATTGTAATAAATATATTAAATTTAAAAAAAAAAGGTTTTTCCCTGTCAAACGGATTTCCGACAAATAATTCTGTTAAATACTTTTATGAAATATGTACATTTGATAATTAATAAATAAATAACTCAACCAAATCAGGCAAAAAATGGAAATGTTATAATATTACTGATTAATTAGTGGACATAGATGACAAAAACTGGCAAAGAAAAAAAGATTCTTTTTATGTGATCGAGAGGTAGCGCAAACATCATCAGCTCAAAGGGCATAACGTAAAGTCAATAGATGATAAAATAGGGTACAATAAACCAAATAGGGAAATTAAGTAAACATAAGACTTGTAATAAATCAGTAAATGATTTCACAATGCAGAAAGAACAAAAACGAATAAAGAAACACTGAAATCCTCGACTATATCGGAAAACCGTGGCGCCAATGCACTGTTTAAAAAAGAATTTTTCATGCTTTTTAATTATTAAATCATGCAATTTTAACTTTTAAAAAACCATGATCGCACCAAAGTAAGCAAATTTAACAAAACATTGTAAGATTCAACGCTAAGTATATTTTTTAAAATTACATTTATGAACTACCAAATCTAATAACTGCACTAAATTTTCTATCAGTTCTCTGGTTATTTTTGTAAACCCACACCTATTGTTATTATTATTTTAGTTGAGTCAATTACTGATATGCTTGGTAAAGACTCCATATCGCCTTGGTGCAGTACAGGCTGTCTCGCACACTCCCTACGATCTTGTCGTCTGACAAGACTGGAAAAAGGCCTGATATGTAGTTCTGGTAGCGAAGCAGTTGCCTTTTGACTAAAAAAGTTTTATTACAAATTAATATAAAACTATCTTTCGCTTGATTTACCTATGCCGTAGAACAAATCCAGGCGGTAAACGGTATCTTTGTAATTTTCTATTTTGACATTGTGTTCTTCATCAGCCAACTCCTTTGATGGGTCCATCTTTTCCTTTTGACTGGTCTCAACTGGAAACCATTTGGCTTGGTACTCCTTGGTAATCTTGGTAATCTTGAGGTTACAAAGTGGTTCAAGGAGGTTTGGATGGGTCAGGGTGATGACAGAAAGACCCTGACCCTGGAATTCCTTGGTGAATGATAAAAGTGTTCACAAATATGAAGAACAAATAAATAAGATCATAAGATCACTATTAAATAAGAACAAAAATAACAAATAAAGTACTACATGTATGTTTATGAATTTATTTGGACTTTGTAATTTCATACTAATCTAAAAGCACTTTTTTGTAAATTACGGTTCTACTCAAAGATTTGTTTTTACAAGAAAGCGAGTCAACATACTCACCACACCTTTATTAATTTCTAATAATCTAACAGCATTTTTTACAAAAATAAAATATATTTACTATAAACAATTGTTATTTCAAGATAAGAAATTATATTGATATAGATTATAAAGTGTAAACAATTTTCTAAAAGATAATTTTTCAAAACAAGAAATATTTTACATTGAATTTTACTTTTGTAACTTTTATTAATGGTTGGTTAGTTTGAAAATATAATAAAATATAAAAAAATTAAATAATTTAAATGAAATGAGTGTTGTGGCAGTCAAGGGTCAGATTCAGTTTCTTCTTTTAATATACAAATCCAGCTTATCAATTTGATTTTGTGGAACACCACTCAACATGTCACCAAATATGTAAAATAAATGAAATCATAGCGATTTGAGGATAAAAGTCTCACAGTAGCTGCTTTTATTGACATTGATCTTCTAAAATCATCTTCACTGGCACACCACAAGGATCTGTCCCACCTCCCATCCTATTTAATATCTTCCTCTATGTTTTCCCAAATTCTGGAGAGCATGGCTGCTTATGCTGATGATTGATATATGCTACTGCAAAAATCACCAGAAAAGGTCAAATCTGCGTTCAGGTGGCCTTAGAGAAACGATCAACTTATACTGCTCAGACTGAAGACTCCACATAACCCCATTAAATGAGAAAGTAAGATTTTTACTCTACAAAGGACCCCAAACCATCGTGAACTAAATATTGAAGGAATAAACATCGCTTGGACAAAGACAGCCCAGTCGAGTATCAGGGAGTTTACCAAAAGTTTAAAAGCTGACTTGGAATACACATATAAACAAAAAGGAAAATGAAGGATATGTTTGACTAGGTATGCTTTACACCCTGATCAACAGGAAGTTTAAACTGAAGCCAGCAGTGACTCTTCTAATTTATAAAGCGCCTATCAGGCAACTAGTACTCTACAGGTGCAAAGTATGGGGTCTGCCTCTACCTCCAAAATAAGGTGACTCAAGGTACTGCAAAATAAGGTGCTGAGAATTGCTGTCAATGCTGAGTGGTATGTGCACAACTCTCAGTTACATTGGGAGCTGAATATACCTACCGTTAGGGAAATCATTGATCAAAGATTCTTTAAGTTCCACTCCAAACTCCCTTTGGTTAAGGAGCATCCACAAACTATGCAGGATAAGCAGGATATTGGTTGAAGTGGTCACAGTGATGAGGCTAAGGTTAAGATGTCCCATCCACCAAACCTATCACAGCCCTCTGATGCAAAAAATGTAATCAAAAATATGATCAAAAGGAAAGAGCAGCATCAGTGGGCCGAATCTGAAGTGAAGCCCCATTATCATGCAGTAGTCCGTACTCTGTCGTTCTCTCATACTTTGTCATCATGCTAATAAAAACACTCAACCCAATAGTAAATTTAACACAAAATACTATAAATTTATTATAATTTTAGCAAAGTCGAGAAGGCAGATTAAGCAGCTAATCCCAGGACGTCCCAACCTCCTGATGCTAAAAATACAATAAAAACTAAGTTTTAAAAAATGGCAGTATCAGTTGGTTGTATCTGAAGACAATCTCCTATGTATCAAGAGCACAGTCAATGCCTGAACCCAGGATGATCTGAGTCAGAAAAAAGATACTAAACTAAATTGTAATATTGGGTGGTATCGCTACTTGTTCTTTATATGGAGCCAAGAAGTGACCCCTTTCAATTATGTGGTACAGATCAAGTAACCTTTCTCTAAAAGTAAATGGCCATATTTCAATAATAATCCTCCATCATCTTGTACTCAATATTCAGTCATATTTCTTTCAAACTATTCTCCCATGCTAATAAATATACTCAACCCAATAATAGATTTAACTTAAAATAATTGCCTACAATTTTAGCTAAATAGAGAAAGCTCCAAGCCAGGACACTTAACCTCCTGACTTAACCATCATGGTTCACCCCCTCACATGCTAAAAATTATAAAATGGAAATAGCTACATCAATGGGTTGGATATGAAAAGAAGCTTCTATGTATCAAGAACATAGTAAATGGGTGGCTCTCAGAGGCCCTGAATGTTAGAATAGGAATCATCCTCATCTGATTAAGAAGAGGTCATGTGAGGATGACACATATATATTTACTTTTCATAGGCCAAAATTAACTATGTATGGCATGTAGAGAATTGTAATCATAATTGACGGGTGTCCTTGGCTCCATATAGGGAGCTTGTAGGAATACCAACTGACATAAGATTGTGCCTGAGCACGGTAGTGAGTATTTGGTTCTTCTGATCAGATGTTTGGATAGAACAAGACAGTTTGATTGTATAGTACTTGGTAGGTATCTCAAATATGGTTTAAGAGTGAATGTATTTATTAGAGTGAATATGGACTATTAGGGGCTGATGATGGAATGTTGTATACCCCATTAAGTCTCAATTAGGGGGACCGCGGTAACCAAGTGGTTAGCATGAGAGACTCTCACGCCGCAGTCGTGGGTTCGATTCCCACCGCCGCCTCTGGCCCTTTTTTCCCGATAACCCCCAATTTGAACAACATATATATAAGAATTCGTCATGGCTAATATGCAAAGATCATAAGGCAAAAAAAAAAAAGAAAAGTCAATTAGTTTTAATGGTGCTATTCAGTGAACAGTAATAAAAAAATATTAATTCAGATATCTGAAAAGCAGAAGGGCTTATAATTTAAACAAAAAATAATTATCAATGCAATCATGGCATATTATAGTTGTATGATCCATAAGATATTGTAATCCAAATATCGACAAGTTCATGACCCTCTAGTTGTGCTGTTATTAGTGAGATAAACTCATCTGTATCGTTTCTAATGGGTGGTGGTTGTTCTTACAATTGTTCTGGGGGGGTAATGAAAAAGCAGACAAGGTAGCTAATTCCGGGACATCTCAATGTATGGACCAAACCAATGCCATCCAGTCTTCTGATGCTAAAAATACAATAGGAACAAAGGAGATGGTAGCATCAAAGGTACACATTGGTAGAGAAGCTCTTGTTTTGTTTCCTCAGTAGATTTTTTTTTTAAGAAAAATTAATTTATTCTGGGACTGGTGCCCCCTAAGAATAATTTACATGAAATAAATAAAGGAAGTTCCTTCTATGAAATTAAGAGTAAAAACGATAGAAATCTTGGCACAATGTATACCAGTAAGGCAGGCCAGAAGAGAAAATTACAAGAATATTAAACAAAAATATAAAATGTTAACGTGAGGTCTATGCTTGGAGGGAGAGGAGGTGATTATACAGGTGGGATTTAAAGGAGGAAAAGGAGGCAGCATGACGAATAGAAAGGGGGAGGGAGTTGCAGAGTTTAGGGCCTCGGATCAGATAGGATCTTTCGAAGGTATGGGTTGTATGTTGCGGAAGGATAAGGTCGATTGGGGATGAGAGGGTGTTACGAGTGTGATGTGAGGAGTTGAAATGGAGGGATTGGGTGATGGAAGGTGGCCGCTGAATGTGGATGGACTGGACAAGAAAGCAACCTAGGAAATACTGTGCACGGAAGGAGGGGAATAGCCAGGAACGTTGGGAATACAACCCCGACACCTGGGATCCCTGTGGGGTGCCGTACAAAAATCTTAAGCAACAATTCATAATACGCTTCAATCGTGTGTTCCCCTCCTCTGAGAGACCACCATATGCCACACAGGTTGTAAGAGAAGGATCGTTCTCACTCAATTAAGTATAGACCATGTGAGGTTGACACACGGACAGTGACTTTTGGGATAAAACTGCTATGTGGCATGTAGAGAAAGATTGCTCAAAGTGTATCATTCTTTGGCTCTATATAAAGCAATTCCCGTCTTACAGGAGGGCTTAACGTCCAACTACCCATTGCATCCCATGGATGAGATACCTTAAAATACATTTTTCATACTATTTTCAATTAAAAAACCTTGGGTTACACCAGGACCACTAGCATGACAAAAACAAGTCAGTCACCCTAACAACTCAGCCACTGAGGTCCCCTACATTCCTTGGTTCCACAGAGAGCATGTAGGAATGCCATCCAATACAAGAATTCTGCATGAGCACAATAGAGATTAGTTTTGTCCTTTGTTTCAATTTTTGGAGGAATCATATTGTATATAAATAGTACTTGGTTATCTCATTTTGTGTTTATTGAGAGTGAATGTATTTATTAGCATGAATGTGGCAGAATATTGAGAACACCATCAACCCTCAGAGCAGAAGTTCGATTCTGTAGACTTGTGAATGTATGTATATGTATGTGAGTTGAGCTTTTATAAAAATCATAATTCTTAGTAGTTTTGGGAGTAAAATGCAATTCAAAAGTGAGAGATATAATAAGATTTTAAAAAAATAGTTGGTCTAATTTTTTAAGAATAGATATATTTACACAAAATTTACAAATTATTGATTTTTCAATGTACACGTCCAATTGCTTCATCGTGTTGTTTTAAGATTAATGTCGACTTTGGTCCTGTTTGCCATATGGCCCCTGTTTCATCAACTACGGCAGCTGTGACAGTCACAGTCGCTTGCACGCTACCAGAGCCGAGAGAGACAAGAAACTGCGCAGAGAAGAAATCTCTATGTGGCACCACAGTTTGTGTAAACATCAAGTTCATTTCTGGTGTCTGAAAAATCAAGAATCAGAAGCTTATTTAAGAAGCTAGCGAGTTTCAAAAATATCACCTTATCATTCGCATTAACGCGAGCAGTTCCCTGGCAGTTAAGCGTAACCATGACCTTTTCAACAGATCGAAATAACCCGGGTTTAGACGCGTGCTGTATCACGCCCTCGACCTTTACAGCGAGCTGTGTACCACTCGTCGCTATTATCCACTCCCCGCTGACCTTCGGCTGAGGAGAGACTGCCAACTAGAGACATAAATTTTAACCAATAAATAACTAAGCTTGTAAAAACACATTGAAATCACCTTAACGCTCGTCGATTGTAAAACTTGAAAGAAGAATCTCGGTAGGCAAAATGGGCTTGCAATGAGCAACTCGACTTGCTGAAGAAGACACTCTATATGCTATAACGTAACATAAAATATAAAATTATGGAATTAAAATATTGCAGATAGATAAAAACCTGATGTGTTATTGCTTTGACAGAATTATCGAATGTTTTATGAAGCAGGCTTGCAGCTTTGCAAGCATTCAACATCACTTGTGTCTCCAAACTGCTGTATTGATGACTGCAAAAATAGTAAAGTCTGTTATGCTACCAATTTTGGTCAAAATTTCTTTACAATTTTATCTCTAGTAAATGAGTTTTATATTTTTTAAAATAGCTATAATTACGAGAAATCCAAAGCCGGCTCTTCTCCTTGATAATTTAGCGTAGAGATAGATTCAATGCTGTAGGTCATCACCATGCACATATGCTGTAATCTATTGTTTAAAAATTAAGTTCATAATTTTTATACTGAGTATTTTAATTGTGAAGAATTATTTTTAGTTTTGACATAAACAAAAGCATACATTTGAATATTTGTGAGCGAAATTGGGTCAGCATCGAAAGCAGATTGATACAGTTTCCAAAACGCTTCGCCACAAGATCGAAACTCTTTTGCACATTTCCTCAACTGGTTTGTAATGTGGCCCGAGCATTGCAGATCATCACGGCTCGCGGTTACGATTGTCGCAGCTATCGCAGGCGGCGGGGAGAAACATAGGCTATGACAAGCGACGACCAATTGGTGAAAGCACTGCAGCAATTCACTTCTCAGTAGAGCATATTCGCACTGGAAGGACATATTGTGCGAAGGAATGCTTCCAGCCTAAAATAACAAAGCTGTACGAACAGGAATTTTCACTTTATTTTATCAAGATTATACCCTTAGTGAAGCGATTGCAGTGTTGTAATGAGCTATGGCTTGTCCGAGCCTTTCTGTGAGAGGGGCGTTTCCGACAAGCGCGGCCTCACCGTTGCTCAGATGTTCCAAAGCAATAATCCAAAAATGATGGTGCTCTGAGGAAACCTTACCCTTCAGTTTCAATATAATATCTCTGCAGATTCCAAAATGGCCGTATCTGGAATAATAATGTACAAAACGTATTGAAAATATTGGTTCTTGGATTAAAAAAAAAAAAAATACCTTGCAGCTGCACGTGCTATTTTATAATTTGCCCAAAGATCGGTATTTTCAATAATTGATGTGATTGCTTCTTGGTGAGTTGAATCCCAATCAGAAGGTCTAACTGTTTGAAAAACTAAAGTGCATAGCATACACTACACAAAAAATGACTTAATCACAATTAACAAATTAAGTTCATGTAACTACAGAATACAATCCAGACCAGACTTCTCAAAAATTTACCTTTGTTTTTATTTTTTCCGTTTGATTCGAATTTAATACTACTTCTTTTATCTTTTCTAAAATTTCTGGAAGGTATGCTTCCAAGGCTTGAGGTTCGAGGCCGCCTATTCCTGCCAACGCTTCGCATATCATGAAACAACTCTCTGGAAAATTTAAATAAAACAATGAATATGCCTTACGAGTAAAATGACGAGGAAAACATTACCTTTAGAGTAGGCCAATTGTGTGGCGACAAGGTCGATAAAACGGTCGGCCCAAGAGCGGTACAGTTTGCAGATTGTTATGGCGCATTGATAATTGCTCCTGTTAGTCTTGAGTATGAGCAGTGCCATCTCGACAAGGCTGATGTACTTTTCGACATCCGTGATAGGTTGGCCTTCCTCATAACTTAAAAAAAAAAAAAAAAATTGATGGATATTACATTTTAAAAAATTAGATCAGCGATGAGCAAAAAAATTACCAAAATTTGACCATGTGGGTTATTATTTTAACAGACTTTGCTGGGATCACCTCACTATGAGAAAAACATGTTGCTTGGCAAAGCTGCATCAATTCAGAATCTATGAGACAAAATATATTTCATAATAAAATAATATTTCGAATGCGTTAAATAAATACAACCAATACCTGATTCTACATATTCTTTGCAGATCACGGAAGATTGTGTCAGAACGATAAATATATCAAGAGCGAGCATGACGACCCCTTGACTTTTCGAATTTCTAGCCACTTGAATCGTTTCGGTCACGCATTTCTGCGGCCATAAGTGAGGGCCGACTTTGGCGAGTTGGTGTAGGCCCAGAAGTGAAGCCTTTTTCACCGGCCACCGCCGGTCCTTTGTTAAGTAGTGGAGTAACAGCTCTACCTGAAAAAAATCTATGTTCAATAATACTTCGAGAAAATATACAACCGACAAACCTGATTTGGAATGTCGACTAAAGTCGCCGCAGCAAGTTTTGTCAATGTGTTCAGTGTCGTTACAACGAAATCCTTCGCTGGGTATTTTGGTAAAAGATCCGTACAAACTTTTCGTACCTAGTAAACAATTTAGTTAAATTACAAAAAAAAAGTTTGTTATTGATAAAAACAAACCATGGCGGCTGAAGATGTGTCATGGTGCATGTACTGAAGAATTGGTATTAAAAGGAGTTTAAGATGTGCCGGTGTAGCTATTCCTTGGATCATATCCGATATCTTGTCACACATGCCAAGAGCGAATGACTTCGACTGGGCGGCAAACTGCATAGCGGCGTAGATTGCCGCTTCTACTTCAACGCTATCGTGAGAATCAAGGCATCGCCGGATATTGTGATGGACCTGCTGCCTGTTTGGAATCACACCGGCGATGCTGCCCAGTGTCTGCAACGTAAGCGCCCTCGCTACCTGAAATTTGTCCAACAATGAGATTCTGTCCTATTATCAAATTTAAGTATGTTTACTGGATCGTTGGAATGGATAACGCTGAAAATCCTCTTTACGAATTCATCGACGTTGAGTATTTTGTCAAGGTGTTTCTCACTCTGTTGGCACACCCTCAGAACCCACAGCCTCAAAAAATTATTACTAAAAATAATTTAATATATATATTTTAAATGGTTAAAAATAATATTGATATATAAAAGATCGTTTACCCGACTCGGAAGACATCTGCCAATTTAAGAAACGATGAATTTATAAGAATTGGAAATGGATATTTTTCAAAAAGGCGAGGAAACCTTACAATTGCTTCACACTGTTCTCCTACTTTACCAGACCTTAAGCCTGAAAAAAAAAATTTTATAAATGTTTTAGACAGATTTCTTTCCCTCCTAATTTTTGCCTAATTTGGAGAAAATTACCCACAAATTTTCAGATTTTTAAAGTTTAGAAAGTTTATATCCCTAATAAAAACCTAGATTATAAATGTGTGATGGTTAGTGAGTATTAATCGATAATTATTCAGAAATCATCTGGTGTGATGTAGGTTTCAGAAAAACATTTTCTTTATCGTGCCAACATTTCGATCTTTATTGAGATCATCTTCAGGGCTCAAAGTATTTGTCTTCTGTGTAATTGTGCCATTCTTGCGTGTCGTGTTGGGCAAGACAAACACTTTGAGCCCTGAAGATGATCTCAATAAAGATTGAAACGTTGGCACGATAATGAAAATGTTTTTCTGAAACCTACATCACATCAGACAGCATCTCACGATTTCTGAATAATTCTAGATTTTAAAGATTTATATATAAAATTACTGTTGGTTAAATTAATTAAAATTAAAAGGCAAGTGCCACATTGAAACAATTTAATTAATTTATTCAATACAAACAAAATAAATAGAATTGTTAGTAGAGTATGAACTTCGAAATAAGGGGACCGCGGTAGCCGAGTGGTTAGCATGAGAGACTCTCACGCCGCGGTCGTGGGTTCGATTCCCACCGTCGCCTCTGGCCCTTTTTTCCCGATAACCCTCAATATGATCACACAAGAATTCGTACTATGGCTAATATGCAAGATCATAAGGGCAATTTAAAAAAAAAAAAAAAACAGAAATGGTCAACATAATGTGGTAATTCAGAAAATATGAAGTAATTAAATTGAAATGTACAGCGACGATTTATTTGCACTTTCAGGTTTAAAATTACTTCAACATATTGGATACATGGTATGAACTTATTATGGAATGTGCAGAACTGCAACGATTAAAAGCAAGATGACAAAATAATGATCTGATATTTTCTTACAAACTCTTAAATAATATGATCGACTGTCCACAATTAATCAATTTTCATTCACTAATTTCGTTGTCCGCTTGACAAATTAATACATTACAATTAATTAATTGAAAAAATTTCAAAAAGGAGGGAAAATTCAAAAGGTGGGGTTGAGATGGGAAGTTAGTGTCTGAGTGGATCGAGGTCACGATAGCTCAAGTGGTAGAGCAGCGGCGTATCTAGCTGAAGATCGTGGGTTCGAATCCCGCTCGTGCCATTGACTTTTTAATCTCAACTAAAAACCTTAATTAATTGTAATTAATCAATTTGCTAAATTTCCATGTTCCACAGTGTAGCACCATTATAATACAAATTATTTAAAATTTAGTCCGATCCTCGACTTATGGAAACGAGTAATAAACTTCCTTTACATTGTGACACTTTTTACCTTTTCTTAAGTCGATTTAAAGAATTTTTTTTTGGGGGGGGGGCATGAGTGGCCACAATGGTTTAGGCATTGATGCGGTGCTCATCACTATAAGGTAAAGTCCTGGGTTTGAATCCAGTGGGCCTGCATTCAAACCCGATATACTTACATTTTTTTTTCAAAAACACCGGCACCCTGAGGGTTCAAATAATCTTGTAGTTGAAATATTCTCACAAAAAATTATTTTTAGATTTGGCTGCACGTGCATTGTTGGTGTGCAGATGGATAACAGGTACAAACTGGGTTTTTTTAGACCAGATATTCTGCTCCACATTTACATCATGATGGTGATACCGATCCTCATGTACGGTGAAATTACCTGGGCTAATAAAGTCAATAAAACTACAAATCAAATAGAACTAACAAAAATTCATTAAGATGTGCCAGTGTCACTATTCCTTGGATCATATCTGATATATTGTCACACATGCCAAGAGGGAATGACTTGGAAGGGTAGCAAACTGCATAGCGGCATAGATCGCCTAAACTTCAATGTATAATCATATGATAATAATGTATTATCACTGCACCGATGCGAACAAGTCCCATGGCTAATATGACAAAAAAATATTGAGTCTAATCCCCCACCTTGAGGACACCCCGAGAGTTCAAATATCCTCGTAGTTGAAAGACCCTCATTAAAAATATAAATAAAAAATTAATTAATTAATTTAAAAAATTACATATTGATAATGACCATTGTATTTAATTTGTTTATATATTTCTGTTGTTTAATTAAATTTTTATCATTCCTTCTCACTTCTTTTATATTTTAAAACATATGGGTGTTATGACAATACTTAAATATTTTATTTGCTATAATTAATTAAGGCTTTTAGTTGAGATAAAAAGTCAATGGCACGAGCGGGATTCGAACCCAAGATCTTCGGCTTGAAAAATGGCAAAAAGGAGGGAAAATTCAAAAGGTGCCGTTGAGATGGGAAGTTGGTGTCCGAGTGGATCCAGGTCTCGATAGCTCAAGTGGTAGAGCACCGGCGTATCAAGCCAAAGATCATGGGTTAGAATCCCGCTCGTGCCATTGAATTTTTTATCTCAACTAAAAACCTTAATTAATTGTAATATATTAATTAGTCAAGCGGACCACGAAATTAGTGTATTTTATTTGTGTTTGTTACATTGAATATGTTCATATTTTTAATTATTGTTATATAGATTTTTTTAAATTAATTAATTAATTTTTTTTTTAATGGCGGCCTGCCGACGGTGAAGTCATATCAGCCAATTCCCTGTGAAGACCAATGGGTACTTGATATTCCACCATCAGGCCTCTTCCTTGAATGAGCAACCATAAAACAACTTTATGACTATATACACAAATAAACAAATTTATATACAAATGAATACACTGTACAGCTACAAAATAATATTATATATTATATTTACAATATTTACAGATTAAGAAACACCCCCGCTTTCTTTAAAAATCTGAAAAGGATACCCAACAACCCACTCTCGTGTCCAATGTATGTCGGGTGCCATGCCTACTCGCTCCCTGTAAGGAGCCAAGGAGCAGCACTCCTCAAACCTTTCTCTGCAAGTGGGACACTGCACAGGGTTTGCCCCAAAAGCAGGTGTCCATGTATCAATTGAGTATGTCCTATACTCAAACAGGTGAGCTCGATGCCTTCCTTGCACTTCAGATCCTCGGTGGGCCATCACCCAAGTAGCAAGAGCTTCTTGGATGATCCAGCCCATTAGTATTTAAATTATTATTTATGTTTCAATTATTCATTATTACTTATATATTGTTAATTGTTATTATTACTTATATATTGTTGTTATATAGTAGTTTAAACTCTTAAAGAGCTTGTGATTGGGTACATTTACCCGTATAAATAAATTAATTAATTAAACGCATATTATTAGACAGCAAATAATAAAATTCAAATTGAAGGAGAAAACTTCAAACTTCTTCTCCGTGGGAATCTTCACTTCTTATTTTGGATGGTAAATGACAATTTTTTTATTGGTCAGACGACTCCTTTTCAGGATTTTAGGGTCACCACCCAGATCAACCCAACAGCTTCTGGATACATCCCACAGACTCTGGCTAAAGGCCATTTCAGTACAGGCAACCATTCATCTTTTAACAGAATGTGCTGTCCAATTTGCAGATTATGACTTTCGTTTAACATCTTTGTACACAACTGAAGATTGGGCAAGTATTCATGTGCCCATCCTTTCCAAAACGATAGGAACATTTACTGCATTTGTATGCACATTTATGACATCTTGGGAGTGTTGACTTGTTGGCTTCTTGATGATCTTCTTCAGCCCTATCAAGAAGTGAGCAAAAGTGAGACGTACCACGGTCTAGATGTGTTGAGATTTCTGTCGCCTTGCATAATCTAAACGAACAGCAGTTGATTTCAACTTTTCACAGATGCCTGTTTAGTCTTCAGACCTGTTAAAAGATTCTGAGTCTCTTCTGCTTCCTTTCTTAGTAGTTTCTTTCCTTTTAAATCTCGCAAGGATCTTCGAATTAAAATCCTCGTGCAAGGTGACAATACTCTATAAGGCCTGTCCATAGCTGTGATGATGCAGCCAGCTGGATAAAAACTTTTATAGACTCATAAGTCTGACATGCTGAAGCCGGACTCATGTTTCAGCATAAAAACTTTTATTGTGACTTAGATTTTGCTTTGGCCCAGTCTTTTGAACAACTTAAGAAAAGTTTTGATCAACAGTTAGTGCATTAACCGTGTAAAAAATTAAATAAATAAACCAATATTATATCAGATATCAACACAACAAATTTAATTATTGCTTAATTATACTTATTTCTTAATTAAGTCAAAAATGTAGAAAGAACCTTTGTCCAGTTCGGTCAACGCTGAATTGGCGTCCTGGTCCGGCTCGGTGGCATTCTCTGTGAATGAGGAAAATTTGAAAGTCGACATCACAAATTTTGCAGCCAGTTGCTGCACCAAAGTTGGAAGTCAACCGGCGAAATCGTTGTTTACGGTCAGGTTACTTCGTGGTTACCGTACTTAAGTTCAAAGCGCTCATTGGCACGTGGCTCATACCATGAGCAGTTAGGCTCAAAGGTGTGCTTTTTAAATAAAACAACTTTTTTTTTTTTTTTAATTAAAGAAAGTCTTCTATTCTGCTTTACTTCATCCTTTGTTTTCCACTCAAAACTGGTCAAGTTGTTGTTGAATTGGTGGAAAAATTTATAGATGAATGAAAAGTTTAAAATGTTTCATCGGGCAAAAAGAGATGCTAGGATTAATATTAATAATATGCAAAATACCAAGAGTTCCAAGTCTGTTTAATTATATTAAGTAAAGATTATCCCAGGCTTGAATTTATTTTGAAAGAAACTTATAAATTATACATTTCAGTCTACTGTTCAATAATGGAATTAATTAAGAGAAAAAAAATAGTACAAATAAGCTGGTAATCATTTAAGTATTGCAAGTTTTAGAAAATTCAGATGAATTATTGACTTTATAAAACCAAATTTTAGCTAGATTCTTATCTAAATTTGAACTGCACAAAGGACAATGTGTTTCGTCCAATTTCATAACAGTCTAAAGTTCCATAGATTATTTTTAAAAGTCAATAATTCAATGTAGTTTAATTTTTTGCTTATTAATACTGTACAATGTATATTTAGTCTGTTAGAGATCTGGAAATATAATAATTAATAAAAATTATACAGTGCATTAACATTAAAACTAAAAAAACGAAACAAAGATTTTTTTTAAATTTCTTCATCTATCTATTCCATTATGAAATATTTTTTATTACGTATACCTTTTTTTTAGTATATAAATCATTTACAATGCAAATATTTGAACAAATCTTCTGTGATTGTTGTTTCATCCGGCCTCATTATTGAAAAGAAAATAGAAAAGAAATGGACTATAATACTCACCACAAGAAATATAGATAGATTTTCAAAATAAATAGACATAAGAAGAGGTTAATAATGTAGCCCTGAATGACGAATAAAGAAATGTGGTTGACTGGCAAGATAAATAAGAATCAAATAATGTAGATAGATTGTTAATAAAAAAACTGGAGACAAGAAGAGGGCTAAGAGTGCATCCCGGTCTAACACCGAGATCGAATAATGTAGATAGTTTGTTAATAAAAAAATAGGGAATAGAAATAGGCTAGTAATTCATCCTTACCTATTTTCCAAGATAGAATAATTGGATAAATTATTAATGAAAAATAGAGAAAAGAAGTGGGATAAGAGTGTCCCGTAACACCAGAATCAAGAAATGTATGTAGATCCTCATGAAAAATAGGGAAAAGCAATAGGCTAATAATTTATCCTTGCCTAACACTAAGATCGAAAATGGATAGATTGTTAATAAAATATAGAGAAAAGAAGAGGGCTAAGGGTGCATCCTTGTCTAACACCAAGATTGAATAATGTACATAGTTTGTTAATAAAAAAATAGGGAGTAGTAATAGGCTAGTAATTCATCCTTACCTATTTACCTAGATAGAATAATTGCAGAATGTTAATGGAAAATAGAGAAAAGACGTGGGCTAAGAGTGCATCCCTGTCTAACACCAAGATCGGATAATGTAGACAAATTGTTAATAAAAAATAGGGAGTAGTAATAGGCTAGTAATTCATTCTTACCTATTTACCAAGATAGAATAATTTGATAGATTGTTAATGAAAAATAGAGAAAAGAAGTGGGCTATGAGTATCCCACAAACCCGGGATCAAGAAATGTATGTAGATCCTCATTAAAAATAGAGAAAAGAAATAGGCTTATAATTCATCCTTGCCTGAACCAAGACCAAATAAGATTGTTAATAAAAATTGGTCAAAGAAATTAGCTAATAATTCATCTTTGCCTAACACCAATATTGAATAATGTAAATAGAATGTTAATAAAAACTAGGAAAAGAAATAGGCTAAAAATTCATCCATGCCTTACAACAAGATCGATAATGTAGATAGATTGTTAATAACAAATAGGGAAAAGAAGTGGCTAAGAGTATCCCCACAACACCAGGGTCAAGAAAAATAGGGAAAAGAAATAAGCCCCTGATTTACACTAGGATGAAATAATATTGATTCATTTTTAATAACAAAATAGAGAAAACAAGAAGGCTAAGTGTATTATAGGCAAACTTGTGACTGCCTATGTTCTAAATTAAATGTTGCCCATTTTTAATCATGATTGGAAGCTCGGTGGGCCCAATTTAGAGCATCACCCCGAGTTCTGTGGTCTTGACAGGGGTAAGTCCAAAAACATTGAAAATGGACTTAAATCAGTGTTCAATTTTGACCATCAGTTCTTCTAAATCAAGTGGCACTAGTCCAGCTTCTTTCAAACTGATAATCGTGAGGAAAAATTTGTGTGCATTCTTAATTTTAATGAGGTTAAAAAATTGTCTCACTTAGAACAATACATCTAAAAGATCATAATTATAACAATACTATTTTCCCTTGACTTTTTTTTTTGTCAGGATCCAAATTTTAAATTTTCTATCCTTCTAAAAATTAGCATTTTGGACATAGGCCATTTGTGAACCAAATGTATCAAATACATATGATGAAATTATATTTAAAAAAAAATAATAATAAGGCCAGGCGGTAATCCAAAAACACATGATCAAATTCCAAATCTTTGTATTGTTTTCTTAGAGTAACACTTCGTTAATGTTGTTTTTCTTGTTGCTTTTGGAGAGTGTGGAGGTGTATTACATCCTAAAAAATAACAAGGCAGTAAGAGTAAGAAAGAATAAAAAAGAAAATCGTGCTGTAAAGAAACCCAAGGGCAAGAATAAATGATAGCACTGCAAGTTTATTGCTCAGCGAGGAGTAACTCCTCCAAAAAATATATTACAATGCAGGAGCCATAGGATTTTCACAATGGAAGGAAATACATTCGAGATACATCTAAAACAAGCAGCTGATGTTCTATAAAAAAAAATAAAAAATAAAAAAAAATAACTTTATTATGCATTCAGAATTAAACTTTGGGTAACAGAATGACTATTTTTTGTTCGATCTTTAATTAGTCAAAGACAAAGCTTCGTAAAGCTGACTTCAATGATAACGTCTTTACACTAAGGTAAAAATAATATAATGTTATTTTGAAAAGATCCCATTGTTCTTTTCCATAGAGTAGAAGCTTCGACGTCCTGGACACTATTTTCTTTCTATTATCTTCATAGATACATCGTATGCAATGGCGTGACATTATTAAAAATGACGACATTCTGAAAAAAAAATTCAAAAGTTAAATAATTTTTTTAAAAATTTTATGAAGAAAATTCTCATATTTAAAGTTTAATGGTAGATTGTTTACTATTCCAAGCTCCTCGCATTTAAAAGTTCACAATGAAAGTCCCACCCTTGATTTGATAATTTCAAAGAGATTATTGAGAACAAGAAGAAATTGGAAAACACGTGCTCTGGTGGCTTGGAAATTTAAGATAGGATCTCATTTAGCACCATTAATTTAATATGTGGTGTTTACTGACCGTTAGTCAATGATCACTTGAGATCGTCCACCAGACCACATCTCACCATCTTTGAATAACCATTTATTCATTTCAAAAATAAATACTAATAACAAAGTAAAATTACATACTACGATTTCATTTTGGCATTTTTGTAGCGGTAGTTTTGGTTTATCACAAACTTTATTTTTCCCCTACATGATAATTTCCCTGTTAACTGATAGTTGTGGCGATGAACTAGATTATCGACCTGCTGGAAACATGAAGTCTTTTCAGAGGATCTTCGGAAGAGGTCAAACAGAGAAAACTTCCTTACGGTTTTCGCCGAGCTTTCGACAGTTTTATATTGTCATCTTCAGGGCCTGTTTTATTATTAAGGTTTAAAGTAAGATATTCAATTTTTGTTGTAATTATTGTTTTTTCATGTTTTAATTGTTTGTTTATATGATAATAAAACAGGCCCTGTAGATGACAGTATAAAACTGTCGAAAGCTCGGTGAAAACTGTAAGGAAGTTTTCTCTGTTTGACCTCTTCCGAAGATCCTCTGAAAAGACTTGATAGTTGTGGGTGGGTTCGAGTCCCACTCGTCCACTAATTTTCATGTCAACCTTCTCTACATCATATTAAAGACTAGTTTAGATAACTAATAAATAAATAATGAAAATTTATTAGTTCACGATTCATTTACATAGTTATTTAATGTTTTTTTACCACAAAGGGAAAAGTGCTAGGAAAATTTTAGATGTCTACAGTGATGATGGTTTAGGAGAAAGTTGGTAAGTGATTTGCTCAGTTCAAAAGCAGAAATTTGATTTGGAAAATGCAAAGCGCTCTGATCTTCTTTTGACTGATGAAAAATTCAAGCTTTTGTCTCAAACATCACAAGATATCAAAGAGAACATCATATAAGCATTTCAATGCAAATGAGGGCAATAAATGTGTTCCTGACAAGCTGACTGAATTCTCGCATCTCCATCTGTGATTCCATCCCAAAATGCAATTTAAGTAACTCATTTTTGAAAAGATTGATAGCTGGAGATAAAAATGGTTCTTTGAAATAATGTTCAGAGAAGAAAATTCTGGAGAAAAGCGACACACCGTTAACAACTCTAAAAGTCGGAATACATCCCACATTTAGTGGGATTGGAGGGAGTGCTTTATTACGAGCTTCTTCCGCCAAACTGTTGTTAATTCTAGTGTACTGCCCACAATTGGAGCAATTATAGACAACAATTGACCAAAAATTACTGGCTAATCAAAAGAGAATGGTTTCCCACCAGGACAATGCTCTCACCATCGTTTTGGAGATGAGCCAGAAAAAATGTTGAAGCTTGGCTGGGATTTGCTACCCAACACTGTATTCTCCTCTTAAAATTTTCACTTATTCTGAGTTCTGATCAAAGAGTTCTTTGCTCAAAAACCAGAGAGGTTCTAGGAGGAGGGAATTACAAAATTACATGGAAAATGGAAACAGGCAGTAGAACAAAAAGGTTTTGGAATTTACCATGGTAAAAAAAGCTACTGATGACTTATTTTACAACCCATTTACACAGCTATAATGCTACACAATTATTTAAAAAAAAAATTATATATAATTACCTATTTTCAGTTTTCAATGTATACTCAATTCCCCTGAGTAAATCGTTAGTTTTTAATAACAGTAACATTTCTTTGTTGACAAGACTAAGAGTTTGCATGATTTGAGCCAGAAGCAAAGGCACACCTCTTTGGAAAAGTTCTTTCTAAAAGTTAAAAAATAATTATTAATGTAAATTATTATATTTTGTAATGTGATTTTTTTTTTCACCTCTTTTTCAGTATATTTTGTCTCAACTATTCCACTATCAATCGCCTGCTTTGAACGGGCAGTGACCATGCATGCAAAAAAATCCGAGTAATTTCCAACCCCAAGAGCTGAACAATGTTTTTTTATTCCTTCCTGGTCTTTGTTAAGTATACTGATCCAGAGGCCTGCGTATTCCCGTCGTACAAAGTCACTTACAACCTTAAAAAATGTATTTATTAATCGAATCAATCATTTGTGATGTTTTCCTGAACATACGGCATATAATCCGTGATCGAGAAGTATAATTTTGACTGTTCCATCTTCCTTCTTGACTAGAATGTTCCCGGGATGGGGGTCGCTATGGACGAAGCCTTTTTTGAAAATCATGCTGGAATAGAGTTTCCCAAGCTTATCTGACACTTCGAACAAGTCAATTGACTCACGTCTCATGTAGTCAACATCGTTGACGTTCCCGCCTTCGACGAACTCCATCACAAGGACACGCTCTGTGCTCAAATCGTTGTACACGTCAGGAATCTTAAAACAAATCAAATCATAAAGCATACATTTAATTTAGAATCACTAGAAGTAATACCTTCAGCCAGTTAAAATGGGAATAAAGCGACTTGACTTTGCGGATGTTTTCAGCCTCCTGCTTGAAATTCAGTTCTTTCGGGATATTCTTCTTTGTCTCCGCCACAAGCCAGTTGAACTTGAAATCGGGGAAAACCCACGAGGCGATTTCAACAAGAACCTTCGGACCATATAGCAAGTCGTTAGTTCTGGAAAATTGTCCTCTCAGTTATTTTTAAAACTATTTAATAGACTTTTGACAAATCACCTCCATTGTTCTCATGTCGATTAAAGTGTTTTTTCTAACGTATCCGTGCTGCACCTTCACAGCGACTAAGCGCCCATCTTTCATTTTTGCTTTGTGCACTTGCGCCAATGATGCTGTGCCCAAAGGCTCTGGGCTAAATTCACTAAATAATTCCAATGGCTGAAAAAAATATACAACTTTATGTTAGCTAAGGGTGATTCAACTTTTAACACTTTAGCTATGAAAAATAGAGATTGAAAGCCATGTGGCTTTTAATAAATTTAGGGAGTAAAGATTGAAACCAACATAGAATTTAAAAATTACTATCACAACTATTTTACTAATGAAAGTTTAGGATAATTTAGTCATTCTAAAGTGCTCTATTACTTGAATCTATACTCAATCCTCTCTCAGCTCAACTTTCTTCTAAACTCAATCCTCATTCAGCCCAAACATCTTCTTGGCACAAATGTCTTCTAAACTTAATCCTAATTCAGTTCAAATGTCCTCTCAGCCCAATGGTCTTCTATGCTCAATCCCCTCTCACTCAAATGTTCTCCCAGCTCAACTACTCTTTATACTCAATCCTCTCTCAGCTCAAATGGCCTCTTGGCCCAATGGTCTGCTGTACTTAATCCTCTATCGGCTGTTTGAGTACTCAATCTTCTCTCAGCTCAACTTTCTTCTAAACTAAATCCCCTCTCAGCTCGACTGTCTTCTAAACTTAATCCTCATTCAGTTCAAATGTCCTCTTAGCTCAGGTGTTGCTATACTCAAACCTCTTACAGCTCATCTTTCTTGTATAGTCAATCCTACCACAGATAAACTTTCTTGTATACTCAATCCTCCCTCAGATCAATTTTCTTGTATACTCAATCCTCATTCAGCTCAACTGTCTGCTAGACTCAATCCTCTCTCAGTTCAACAGTCTTCTAAACTCAATCCTTATTCAGCTCAAATGTCTCTTGGCAACTGCCTCCTACACTCAAGCCTCTCTCACTTAAATGTTCTGTTCGCACAATATCCAAACACTAAATCCTCCCTTAGCCCAAATGTCCTCTCAGCCCAACTGCCTCTTATGGTCAATCCTCTCTCAACTGAACCTCAGCTTTAGCGCTCTTCACTCACTTATTCACTTGACTTTCAGGAGTCAACTCCTAACTTTCACAATTTAACAGCCTCTTTCTGATAACTTGACCCTCTAAATTAAATTGGCCATCACAACTTGACTGGTTATACTGTTTTTTCAGCTTTATTTTTACTTGCTCAAGCGAGATGAAGTCCTCTGTCAACCTAAGATCATGGATACCAACATTAAGTAATTATGTTACACATAGTTGAGATGGTAATGATCTAGGGATTCATGCTAGGACAGCAGTTGTCCCTCCATTCCAACCAACATCCTATTTGACTCTTATTTGCTTCTGAACTTCTCAGAACCACCATGAGTATTACTCTATTGACTCATCATACTGATCTTTTCATGAATATTTCTTCAAATTTCCTAATATGACAGATTTTTCTTGGATACCTAGCCTGAATTCTATCTCGTATTTCAACAGATTTACACAATCCTTTAAAATTTTAAAAATAATGAAATGGTTAAAACTGGTCTAGCCAGGTATAACTTGAGAAATTAAATTTGGGGGAAGGGGGGATTTCCTTATATAATTGTAGTGAACAGTGTAAAAAAAAAAAGTTACGTCTTGCTTGAGATCTTCTCTGATGACATGGTATATCTCACTTAAAGGGGAACTCGGTGCACTTTGGTGCAACACTTTTAGAGTGTCGGTATATTCGGCCGGAAGGAGGTAGTTCAAGGCACCTAAGTGTTGGCCTACTTTGACAAAAACACCTTTATTTGCGCAGCAAAGGTCGAGAAGGTGTTGTGCACCTTCAAGGTGAATCTGCAAACAACAGTATATTGTTAATTCCAATTAATTATTATATATATAACATTTTTTGTTGAGATGAAAAAGCTAGTGTCACAAGCGGGATTCAAACCCACGACGTTCGGCTCAACACGCTGCTACTCTAACCACTTGAGCTATTGAAACATCGAACCACTCGGACACCAACTCCTCATCTCAACCTACAACTGTTTGCATTTTCGCCATATTTTCAATTCGTCTCAACCAAAAACCATCGATAAAAAGTATAATTAATTTGAATAGTTAATATGGCCAATTATGACCACATACATTGCTAATGTTAATTATTGTAATATAAATTATGATGTTCGGCCTTTTTCTATGCTGAAAAATAAGTTTTTAACATAAAAACAAGATAAAAATAACCTTTGATTTGAAAGTACGATATTCTTCTGAGGATGGATCCAGGTCAGGGATGTTCAGCTTCACTTTGTACAGATACGCAATAGAACATGCCTGCAATTTTCAACGTTCAACACTGTTTTTTTGCAAGACTTACAATAAAAAGTATATTACCGTCTTGGCAGCGCGTCCAAATCTAACGAGGCCTACATTTTCTACGTCGGGCCTACTAGCAGTCACACTAGCAAGGCCGCCGAGTGCCAAACAGCCTAACATACCATATTTCAGCAGCTTCCTTGAACTCAAAGACCACATTTCTTCTTTGATACATTAGATCTTCACCTAAAAGAAATATTTAATTATACTATTAGAAATGTAAAACTGGCATTCAATTCAACATACTCAGCACAGAATTTTTTTTTAACTCTTCAAACACCATCTTGGTAAAGTTACAATTTGCAATGTCGGATAACCCATTTTTTTTTTCCAATAATGAAATTTTTTAATTAGTTCCACGAGATGGAGAATAAACTACAGTTGAGGTTGAAACTTCTCAGAATCGATAAGAACAGAGAATTACAATTTTATTTCTGGATTGTTTCCTGGTGTTAGATCTATTGGTTAAAAGTTAGCATATCTACAACTTCATCTAGGCAAAGCTATATTGAATATTTCACTAAATTCTGGTCAAATTGGTACTGGCCGGTGGAATCTCAACAATTTCAGTCACAGTAGAAGAGTACTAAACTACTAACGATGACGTTGATATAAAAGTGTAAGAATCGATAAAAAGACAGGAATGAAATTTAATTTTTGGATTGTCCACTAGTGTTTGTGGTGGAGTCAGCCAAAATTATCTTAGTGGTGAAATCACTTTGATGAGCTGTACTTTTAGTTTAAACGAGTAGTTTTGATAATAAACAAAAACAGTATATTTTGTTTTATCATTACAAAAAATCCTAGGCAAAAACTGCTGATTGACCAGTATTGACAAATTATAATCATTATAACAAATAATACTATTTTGTGGTTATCAATCAATATTTTAAATATATTGAAAACTAAATGAGTTTTATATTTAATTTTTGTAAAATAGTTACCTTTGTGCAACAGTAAAAAAAAGCTCACATGTCTCTCAGATACACAGAACATAGATGAAACGACAGATAGAAAGAAAAATAGTAAGAAAACGAAGCAGACACACAGCATATATATAAAAAGCAGAGAGAAAATAAAAACAAACATTCAGACATAGAAAGAAAAAATGAAGAAAACAAACAAGGAGACACACATCACAACTATAAATGACAAATTAAGAGAAAATACAAGCGAACAGACACACAGAAAAATGAAAGGGGACAACAAACAAGCAGACATGCACAACGATAAAATGACAGATCTCTCTCTCTCTCTCTCTCTCTCTCTCTCTCTCTCTCTCTCTCTGTCTTACACACACACATTCTCAGACACACTAAATAGATAAAGACAGATAGATAAAAGAAACAAACAAATAGACAGAGAAAAAGGAAACAAAATCAGACGCACAGCAGATAGCTAAAATAACAGATATAGACAGATAGAAAAAGAGGAAGAGAAACAGACACTAGCACATAGCTAAAATGACAAATATAGAGAAAAAAAGCAGACAGACATACAGATAGAAATTTCTCTCTCTCTCTCTCTCTCTCTCTCTCTCTCTCTCTCTCTCTCAGACACAAAGTAAATAGATAAAGACAGACATATAGAAAAAAAACCAGACAGGTGGAGAAAGAAAACAAAAGCAGATACACAGCACATAGCGAAAATAACAGATGTAGACAAAATAGAAATACATAGAGAGGAAGAGAAACAAGCAAACACACAACACAGAAAAATTATGTCTGTTGTGTCTGTCACTGCTTTGCCCTTCTTCCTTTTTACTATTTAACAAGGGCTAGGGTCTGTGTAAAGGCCTATAATTTTTTAAATCCTGCCTGCTGAGAGAGGAGGTACTACACCATCCGTTTTGAGAGATTTATTAATCTCTTAGCTTGCCTAGCGCTTTTATCCAGTGCTTGAGTTTTTATTTCTCAAGACAATTTTCCAGTTCCAACTTTAGCCCACATTCTGGCGCGCATAGTTGTGGTTCCAGTCCTGGAACCCATTTTAAAGTAACTTAAAGTTCTGTTTCCTTGGGCCTTTCGGCAATTTAGACATTCCCAGACTAGATGTCGTGTCGACTAGTCTGCAGGTAAAACATATGCATTAATGCCTTTGTACTGCTTTTATTTATTTATTTATTTATTTTAATCAACTCCTGTGTACAAGTTGGATTGCATGGACCTCAGCTTGGAAGATAGTTGGAATATCTCAGGCTGGAAACTAAGCCTTTCTTCCAAAGATGTCTGTTATCTATGACCACTTAGAAGGGTCTGTCAAAGTTGAGTTTATTTTGGGTTTCTATGTGTAGTGTTTTTAGCCACCATACTAGAGCTTCATATGTCACCAGAGTATGGTTAGTAGTGCCTTGTTCTTATGTAGAATGTAGCCTATATGTTTTCTTGATTTGGCCTTGGGGGGGGGGGGCACAGTAGCCAAGTGATCAGCATAGCTAGACTCTCAGCTTGTAGATGCACCATCGCCCCTGGTCACTACTATTTCCAAATAGTCCAGTCATTATGGGAGGACCATTATGACAAAAAACACTACTTTTCAAAGCCAACAATTGTTAATCTTGTTGTCTGATAAAAATGAGCAGAAATCAGATGAAAAATGTGACTTTTCAGATAAAGTAAACTATTGTCTGGTGTTACAAGGAGTGAAAGCTAGACTAGACCCAACAAATCCCAGGCTCATGCTCATACAATCTAACTTTGCACATGAAGTTAATGAAGAAAATAAAAGGTGCATAGATCAATATACTTCAGAAAGTCAGGCAGATCTAAAAGCACTAAATGCTTATGTTTTTAGCTCCAAACTAGTTTGGGAATGCTTACATTGCTTAATGGCCCTAGGAAATGGAGGACAACGATCATCATTAGAAACCTGTCTTTTTGACATGATAGTCCATTTAGGTTATTTTGTGTTCCAATGTTACTGTGCGCTTTGGCTTATGTCGATAACTCAGTGCTTATTTTTTGTTATTGCTTGATTTTAAGTTTAATAATAATTTTATGAAGAAGCGTTAAAATCTGATTGAAGTAGTCAAGGTAATTGTTTTAATTTATCATTACAAAGGGCAAAATTTCCCTCAGTTTTTAATTTGATCTAAATAAGCAGCAGGCAAGTTTGCAGGTTAAACATTTTCATATTATATCAAGCAAATTATAAAATCAGAGATTCACCCATCATGCAATTATTTGACTTTTTTTGTTAAGTCCTGCATACAAAGTTGGATTGAACCTCAACTTCGAGATTGTTGGGACTTAACTTTCACCTATCTCCTTAC
The DNA here is from genome assembly GCF_000648675.2 of Cimex lectularius. Lineage (NCBI taxonomy): Eukaryota > Metazoa > Arthropoda > Insecta > Hemiptera > Cimicidae > Cimex > Cimex lectularius. Next base: position 2,205,363 of record NW_019392686.1, read on the forward strand.
AACACTAGACAACAGTTTATTTTCTGTAAAAAGTCACATTTTTCCAATTAAATTAAGTACTCTAGCAGACTAATGGATAGTGAATGAAATGACCTCAGAGAAGATTGTACTGCGCTGAGGAAGGAAAAACATACATGATTAATTTGTTTTTGCATTAATGCTTTGAAGAAAATAAATGCTGTTGCAAATGTATTATGGCTATTTATTAACTTATTTAAGCTTTTTTAAGCATTCACACTCATGGTTGTTGTTTTGTTACATTGTGCTGATTAATCATCTTGCAAATTATTAAAAAAAAAGTATATGTTTAGTTAAAGATGGGCGATTTTGAAGAATATTAAATGATAAATGTATGGTTTTTGAATCTTATTAATTTGATAAGTTTTTTAGATGTAGATTATAATCTTCAGAATCATCTCTTATGTTGGGACTTTGGGAGTGTGACTAGCGCCACGAGCGGCGAAGTCCCTTTGCTGGAAATCCAATGGATGGCCAATACTTTCGGCTTGGTACTTAGTTGATGATGATGATGATGACAGATCGGGAAGACATGGAGTGAGGCAGGTTCGCCGATTCGTGATATTTTCCAGTATTTTCCAGGCCGAGAGATTTTCCATCGGGCATCCGACAAGAAAGTGGCGTCCCTTTTCCAACGGCCGTCTCCCGGCTTTGACGAATCTGTTTCCAACCGGAGCGGACCTGGCGGTCCGACTGAATCCGGGTCGCGGACGAGCTTTTTATTATTGTAAAATATTCTTTTTAAAGAAAGCTTTCGCCTTTTCCCCGTCCGTGGATTCCTGTTTTCTCAAGGAAAATGAACCATTCTTGAAAAGAATATTTCTTGGTATGTGGACCATTTTGGCTTTATAGGCACATAAGTATGCTTCACACGCTCCTTTGCCTGCTTGACTTTCATCCTGAAATTCACACGCTTGAAATCGACCTTTTTTGCACGCATTTTCTTAGCAAAAAACTTTCATAAAAAACTACTCTGAAAAATTTGACACGTTGTACATAAAATTTTAATATATTTCAGTTAGTAATAAAAATACACCAGGTACTCCAGAAAGACCTGTATTTTTTGTTGTGCCAAAATAAGACAAAAAAAAAGGGTAAAATAATTTTAAGTGGTCTCTGAAACTCTGTGTGCTTAATGCTAAGCAATACGTATCATTCAGTGTATGAATTTATTACTTTTTATGCTCTGGAAGGTACGGTTTCAAGAATGCAATAAACTAGAGAGATATATTCATAAACATTTATTGTTACACTGGCCTGTCTTAATATGGTAACGAACAAATCAAACAATCAAGCAAGACAGTCACAATCCTGTAGATTTATTGGTCGGGGTGTAATGTACTGCGCCCTTTAAGAACTAAGCCCCTGTTCTGTTCCTAAAGCACACCGGTGAGTCCTATTTCATCAAGGAACGTGATTAGTATGCCTGGTGTCAGTGGTTGAATCTCTTCTATAGTCACATTGCACATCCCAAAGCACTTCCTCCTGTGGGAAAGTGTAGTACCACAGTGTTGGGTTATACCAATCTTCCTTAAATGTCTGTTTGCAGTATCTTGTTAGGATTCTCAGTTTTTCCTGTGCCTTTTGATAATTCTGTAACTTCTTTCCTTCCGAAATTTGTTAGGTGGTTCTTGGATTGTTTGTGTCCAATGAGTGAATTCCATTGTTCCTTCATTTTCTTTTTGTCCTTTGTATGAGGTACTCATTGATAGTGTGGGTTCCTATGCCACAGAAGGGTTTGGGTCCTATCAGCAATGCCTGCTTTCTTGTTGTTTTTTACTCCCACATGTCCTGGGAACCAGCAGAGGCTGATTGTTCCGCGTATCTAATATGTTTAATTTGGTTTTGCAGTCCAACACCATCTTTGACCTAATGATGTTTGAGCTTAGCGCTTTGATGGCTGCTTGGCTATCTGATATGATCTTGTTTTTGTTCCCTTTAGTCAAGTTGAATCGAGCACATCTTTCGATTGCCTAGACCTCAGCTTGGAACATACTACTATAGATAGGTGTACTTTCCCATAGTATTTGGTTCCAGGACCGAATATTTGGATGTTTTGATTAAATTCAAACATCGTGTTCATGCCGTCCCTTGAAGCCGTGAGTATCGGATGGTAAGGAAATGGGAGATTCAGAAATTATTGCAAACGTCAGATAGAAGGAACACGCTGATGGTTAATGAAGAGAGTGAACAGAAGAAATTGGGAAAATTTGAGATCTATTTAACAATGTAATGAAATTATAAACTGATCCTTTGATATCAATATTGAAAGGTTTTTCAAGCATCATGATCTACGGAATCGGATGGGTTCCTACGCCACAGAAGGGTTCGGGTCTTAGCGGTACAGCAGCCCCTTACCTTGCAAGGGTGTCCTCTTTCTCTTTACCTTCTACTACCATGTGTCCTGGGACCCAGCAGAGGCTGACCTTGTTCTGCGTACCTAATATGTTTAATTTGGTTTTGCAGTTCTGCATCATTCTTGAACTAATGATATTTGAACTGATGTTGTATTGGATCTTCTTGAGGTCTACATCTACAGGTGAATAAAGAACGTCACTATTGGGTTTCACCAAGCTTTCGGCGAATGTTCCGCCATCTTCAGGGCCTAATGTAGATTCATTTTCACCTTCATTTTAAAAAACCAACAAACATGTGCCATAAATTTAATTGTTCTAAAAACTGGGTAAAGTACGTAATTTTATTTTTATAATGTATGTATATATGATGTGTACTTCATGGTATCACTTGGTTCATGTAACTTTTTGTTTTCAATAAATTAGGCCCTGAACATGGCGGAACATTCGCCGAAAGCTTGGTGAAACCCAATAGTGATGTTCTTTATTCACCTGTAGAATGACCTCAAGAAGATCCAATACAACATCAGTTTAAACTACGGAGGTCGATCAATGTCAACTAGAATAATGATATTTGAGCATATTGCAGCTTGGCTATCTGACATGATAGCTCTGTTCTTGTTTTTGTACACTTTATTCAGGTTGAATTGAGTACGATTGCATGGACTTTAGCTTGGTAGATAATGGTGCGTTTTCCCAGGGGGTTTTGAGTATTTGGTTCCAGGACCAATCATACCCCTGAAAATTCTTGTGTTCTCGATCCATCTGTGTACAAAAAGATGGTGCCATTCTTAAACGAGGTGTTTTCCTCTTGTTCTCATTCTTTTTTGGTACTTAGGTTTATTTAGAAGGTTAAATTCAAACATCCTGTTCTTGTCGTCTCTTGGAGCCATGAATATCGGATGGACCTTCATTATTTTGTTGGTGTCTCTCCATTTTAGTTTTATTCCTTGTTTCTCTTTACTGATACTAATAATAGTTTTCTGTGCTGTCCTCATTATCATGTGGTGCCAAAACCCTAAGGCCTTTTTCACATAGAGGCGATTGGTATCGAGGAGACCATGTAACCATGTGAGACAGATATGGTCATTCAGACGGGGACCAATATGAGTGATTTTTAATCGCTTGGGATGTTTGGTTGCTTGGTACTTTTTCAGTACGAAGGCGACTAACGAGTCATTGCGCAACATGATGTCATTTACACAGTTGATAATGTATCGAGCAGTTCACTCCGTCTGAATTTTGTTTGCATAAGCCTTTGAAACTTACAAAAATGGATAGAAGTGACATTTTGCTTAAAGACAAACGAATTTCATTAGTTTAAACATATACCACGGTTTGGAATAACAGTGACCATGATTATGTGAATAAAGTTAAAATAGAAAATGCATGCCGAAATGTGGATGAACAATCCTGGCCCTGAGGACTGACTGAAAGAGGAACCTAGGCAAACAGTTAAAGCCATGCTTTCACAAATTTTTAACAAATATTTTTTTAAAAATTTTCTTTAGCTTGGATGTTTTGCCTTGGCAATCGTGTAACTTTTGATTTTGATTATGAAATGATAAGTTGGTCAACATGGAAATGTACAAAGAATGAAGTGCTTTATTTCCTCTCTTTTTATAAAAAACACACACACAATTATAACATACAATAATTTTGATTGAGTTGTTACAAAAAGTTGATTATTTCAGTGTTGTTTTATTATATTAGACAGTTTTTGTTTCTGCAGGTGAAGTAAGGTGAAGAAAGCTATGTGGTGTAAGAATTATGTATGGTATTTCGGATATAGACATGAAACCGGCGATGGAGGCAACGGAATCCTTGAAATCGCTGAATGAAAACAGCACAAAAACAAAGCGTTCGCGATCACACAACCACAGATCTTCTCATCGGAGTTATTCGCATAAGAACTCAAGGTAATTTAATCACCATCACACATTTTGTTTGTAAATATTGTCTAATATGTTGTTTCTAGGAACAGGGAAGACGAAAACATGGCACCTTTCCAAACAGCTGTCACAGTCGATGAGACGAGGAACGGCCAAGAGGTTATCGAGGTACAAATCCTCCCTCAGGACGACAATTGGGGCGAAAACACGACCGCAGTCACTGGCAATACTTCAGACCAGTCAGGCTCGGTCGAAGAGGTCAACTTATGGCCTAGCGAGCCTGATGCGGGCATCGGCTTCACCTGTAGTCGCTATGTCAGCACAGCTATAGCAATTCTGCTCTCATTTGTCGCTTTCGTCAGTCCTATTCTTATGCTTATACTTCCAAAGATTGGTACTTTTCATTTTTAATTTTGACACCTTTTAACTGAATTTTAAATTTTGCTGTTTTTTTTTCTTGAATATTATTTAATTTTTTGTTTAAGGGTTTTTTCCTTCCCTTGGTGCGAGCCTGAGTGCTGCTGAGAGGGCGCAATTGCTTTCTTGTGGCGCTGAATGCAAAGGTCTTTTGGTTTCGCTCTGCTTCAAATTATTGCTTCTAGCAGCTGGCGCTTGGGCGGTGTTCTTAAGAAAGTCGAGAGCAACATTGCCTTGTATATTCATGTTCCGCGCAGCAGTATTGCTTCTAGTATTTATATGTTGCTTTACTTACTGGCTGTTTTACATTGTGCAAATCACTGAAGGTATTTTTTCTTTTGTCTATTTTTTTTTTTTCTTCGATTTACATACAACACTCACAAAAGAAATTTTTCAGGTGCGAGGGAATCGGTGACGAGTAAAGAATCATTAGAGTACAGAGCTTTAGTGGCTTATGCGGCTAGTTTAACTGATACTTTACTGTTTATTCATTATTTGGCAGTCATTTTAATTGAAATTAGGCATTTACAACCGTCTTATTATGTCAAGGTAAGTAAAAACATGATTGACAAATGACCTTAAATAATTTACTTTATCGATTTTAGATTGTAAGAAGCCCGGATGGAGAAAGCAAATCTTATGCGATAGGCCAGTTAAGCATTCAAAGAGCTGCTGTGTGGATATTAGACAAGTATTATACCGAATTTCAAATCTACAATCCTTACCTGGAGAGGATACCTGTGTCTAAATCCAGGAAGCCGACATCTAGTTTCAAATACTATGAGGTCGATGGCGTCAACACTTCCACATTACAGGTAACATAATCTAAAACAAAAATAATTTATATAAAAAATTAATAGTTTTTAAAAATAATATGATTTATTGGGTCGGTGTAAAATCAATGCAGGTTTTGAAAATTTGTTTTATTTTTGTAATTGCTTGTCATGTAAACAAAGCTCAATCTGAAATCTTATTTATGGATTATAATAAATACTTTTAAATGTTTTATTTTTATTTATCAATTAAGGTTTTGGTTGAGATAAAAAGTCAGTGTCACGAGCGGGATTCGAACCCACGACCTTTGGCTAAATACACTGCTGCTCTACCACTTGAGCTATCATACTTCGATCCACTCGGACACTAACTTCCCACCCAACCCCACCTTTTGAATTTTTCCTCCTTTTTGCCATTTTTCAAATGTCGTCTAATCGGATTGGATTCTCGGCGACAAATGAAATGGCCACGGAGAGCTTTAGTGAAGTTTACTTCATTTTGCTTATTATATTTTATTTGTTCGTGGTCCGCTTGACCAAATAAATTCTTTTCAATTAAGTAAGGTTTTGGTTGAGATAAAAATGGCAAAAAGGAGATGGGGTTGAGATGGGAAGTTGATGTCTGAGTGGATCAAGGATACCTCAAGTGGTAGAGCAGCGGCGTATTTAGTCGTGGGTTTGAATCCCGCTTGTGACACTGACTTTTTTATCTCAACCAAAACCTTAATTAATTGAAAAGAATTTATTTGGTCAAGCGGACCACGAAACCTAATAAATTTTTTGTTTATATTGAATTTTATAAGAGTGAGGAAATGCGAAATAAATATGTCCAGATTAGATTTTCCTCAAATTTATTTGTACGATTTTAAACTTGGACAAAATGCGGCCCAAACCGTGCGCAACATCAATACAGTTTTGGGGGAGGAAGGCATTAGCGAATCCTCGGTGCAGCGATGGTTTCAGAGATTTCGATCTCGAAGACATGGAAGGTGTGGTAGGCCTTCGGTTATGGACGACAACCAACTCAATACATTGAGTGAAGAAATTCATCTAAAACAACAGGAAATTGCAGAAGAGCTTAGTGTTGACCGCTCAACCGTTCTTCACTGTCTGTAGCAAATGGGTAAAGCAAAGAAGCTCGACAAATGGGTACTGCAAAAACTAACCGAAGCCCAAAGAAATTGACGCTTTGAAATTTGCACGTCTCTTTCCCCATTAAAATGATCCATTTCTCAATTGAATCATCATGGGTGATGAGAAATGGATTATGCACAATAACAGGAGGTACAGGTCAAGGATGAAGTGCCTAAACACTTTTCGAAGCCTAATCTACACCCAAAAAAGGTTATGTGACTATTTGGTGCTGTATAGCTGGGGTTGTTAATTATTATTTTCTGAATTATGGTGGAACTATCAGAGAGAAATATTGCCAAGAAATTGATAAAAATGCACGGGAAACTGCAACGTCACATAGGCATTCACATTAATGCCAGGCCACATGTTGCAATGCCTGCCAACCCTGCGGAAACTTAAGGACTTGGGGTATGAAAGCTTACAGCACCCTCCTTATACTCCCGACCTCTTGCCTACAGACTTCCACTTTTTTAGGCATTTTGATCACTTCTTGAGGTATAAAATTTTTAGAGAACGCGTGAAGCTTAAAATGCCTTCCGAGATTTTATTACGAGAGAAGTCAGCAGAATAAAATTGTTTATTACACATTGGCAAAGTTGTTCAGATTGTGATGGAAAATATTTCGAATAAATTTTCTTTATTTTATAAAGATTAAAAATAGTTGCCTGCTGCCTTTTCAAAACCTGTATTATTTTTGTACTAGCCCAATAATTATTATTGTCATTTGTTTAGAAGAAAATTTCAGTATTGAAAATCGCAAAAATTTCTTTCTATCACTCGTTTCAGAACCAGAATAGAAGCGTTACTAATTCCCATGCCCGGAGAAGAGACTCGAGTCACAATGAGCGTTTTTATGAGGAGCACGATTATGAGCGTAGAGTGAAGAAACGACGTGCGAGGCTAATAACGGCTGCCGAAGAAGCGTTTACGCATATCAAGCGGCTGCACCATGAGCCGGGTGAGCATTTTTTTTTCCCATTCTGAAACATGTAAAAACATGCTAACGGTGATTTTTTCAGTCAACTATGTTCCCAACCATACAAGGCATCACAACTTGGAATGTGAGATTTATTTTATTCTACTGGTTGAAGCACTGTTTTTTGTAATCACTTGAAAGCATTTTAGAAATTGCTGTAGATTAGCACCTTTTCAGCCTGTTGAATACATTATTAAACTGTTAAATTGTGTAAAACGTGACGCATAAAAAAAAAAAAAAAAAAAGAGAGAGAGAGACAAGATTGACAAAATAACAACATAGACCGACTGCCAAATCTCTGAAAGAAGACAGTGTGATCAGATACCAAGCTACACTGAGAGGCAAAAAAGTAGCCACCCTTCATATTTTTAATTATTTGTTAGACAATCCTCTATTGATTATCTTACAACAATATTTCGTCCATTTTAAAGGATATATCATTTTTAAGTTTCAAATTTGTTTGAGTGATGGTTTTAAGTGAAACAGATTAGGTAATATTGTTGGAAGATGGAAGAAATCAAGCGTATGTGGCCAGGGTGCTTTTAACATTCCAAGAACAACTGTCTGAAGGGTCTAACGCCACTACCAAGATACTGTAGGTTACTCGAGAATACATCGATCAGGTTGCCATTGTGTCACATTTCAGAGAGAGATCAAGCAACGACTTCAACAAGTTAGAAATGTTAAAGTTAGTAAGGTGAAGACTTAAGGTGGCCATTCTCAATTGCTACAAATGGAACTGCGCCAAGCCATATAGCTCCATTTGGAGTGCCTGAAATTTGAGGGGGCATTTACGACCGCTCCACAGCCAGTCGCTCTGAATGTCATCTAGTGAATTACCTTCTCAAAATGGATGACGATCTATTGTGCTACGCTGCTGTTTGTTTATACATTAAAAGCAAAAAACCAAAGAGGAAATGGTGTAAGAAGTGGCTCCTGAACGAAAGCTGTAATACACACATCAATTTGATGAAAGATCTTTCCCTTGAACCCCCTGATTGGAGGAACTATTTAAGGATGGATGAAACGTCTTATTTATTCATTACATTTAATGTTCTATTGACCAAATTACTTCTTTCAATTAATTAATTTTTTTTTGTAAGGTTTTAGTTGAAATGAAAAAGCTAGTGCCATGAGCGGGATTTGAATCCATAACCTTCGGATAAAAATGTCACTGCTCTACCACTTGAGCTATTGTAACTTAGATCCTCTCGGACACCAAAAAATGGCAAAAAGAGGGAAAATTCGAAAGGTTGTAGGCTGAGATGGGAAGTTGGTGTCCGAGTGGATTGAACTATTGAAGTCACAATAGCTCAAGTGGTAGATCAGCGCGTATTTAGCCAAATGTCATGGACTCGAATCCCCTCGTGACACTATTTTTTTATTTCAACAAAACCTTACANCTCTCCGTTTGGACTGCTAGGAGCGGTCGTGAATGGCCACCTTTAAAAGCTGGATTATGTGTGACAAGGCCTGTACTTGTCCAGGAAAGGCACAGAATTGCTCGGTTAAGTTTTCCAAGAAATTGTATCAAACGGTCAGAGCAAGATTGGACTAAAATCTTCTTTTTGGAAGAGTCAGGGTTTTTGTTTGAAGTCTTCTGACGGCAAGAGAGTGGTTGCATAAAGGTGGCTCTAGACCTGCGGTATTCACCAAATGCCGATTGCCACTGAATATTTGCCAAAAAATGCTCCTACTTACATACACACAAAGGCTTGTACAATCACCTGGTTTGTGTGGGAACAGCGAATATTTGCTAAGTGCGGTGCGAGTCCTCAACTTACTACCAATTGTGATAGACAACGGTTACTGTGTTATGTATTGGCTACAAACTCAGTCACAAATCAGTGCTGTTGCCATATTTAGCGTCCTAATGCTCTGAGATCACACTACCAGGCCTCCTTTTGGCTGGCATTTCCAGTCTCTCGGAATTGGGCTAAAGCCTGGAACACCACGCTCTGAGAAACGCCAACTGCCTCAGCGATATCCACTTGCCAGTGACCTCGATGACTCATTCTTACAATAATATTGCGAACTTCTGGTTCAGAATGATGTCTTTCCATGGTTAAAGAGAATACAACTGGATTAAAATTGAGAAAAGACAAGAAAAGGTGTTTGTTTCCAAAATGAGTAATCATCATGTTTACTAGTCTTAAGTAAATAAAAAATGAGTATTAACAAATTTTTCGTTTTTGGTTTGTATTTTCTTTTTGTTTTATCCAACTAACAAGAAGGATTAAAATTGAGAAAGATGAGAAAAGTGTTTGTTTCCAAAATGAATATTCTTCATGTTTACTATTCTTAAGTAAATAAAAAATGAAGATTAACAAATTTTTTGTTTTTGGTTTTTGTTTTCTATTTTGCTTTATCCAAATAACAAGAAGGATTAAAATTGAGAAAAGACAAGAAAAGTGTTTGTATCCAAAATGAGTATTCTTCATGTTTACTATTCATAAGTAAATAAAAAATGAGTATTAACAAATTTTTTGTTTTTGGTTTGTATTTTCTATTTTGTTTTATCCAACTAACAAGAATATATTGGTGAATTTAATTAAAATTAATAGAATAAGAATAAATTACAAATATCCTTATCATTTTTGCACAATTTATTTATTTATTTAGATGAATGTTCTTTGGTGTGATAATGTCAAAATGCAAGGTTTTTATTTTTTAATATTTTTTTATTTTATTTCTGTTATTTTCACAATTTGTTTTGTGGTGCTTCAAATAATATAAATTGTTAGTATGCATTTAAATAATAAAAAAAAAATTCATTGTGTGATTTTAGCACCAGGGTTGCCAATGGACTCTCACGAAGCGGCACAAGCTGTATTTCCATCTTTGGCAAGAGCTTTACAGAAGTACCTTCGCGTGACAAGGCAGCAGCCTAGGCATAGTGTAGACTCGATTCTTCAGCATTTGGCGCAGTGCCTTAGCCACGACCTTTCCCCCAGGGCTTTCCTCGAGCGCTTTCTCCAGCCAGCTCCCGTCCTTCAGGTATTTGTTTTTTTATTATTCAACCATTAAAAAAATAATATATTTTATTTTTTTTTAAATTTGAAGAACGAAAAGGAACAGAAAGAAGTACAATCTTGGTCTCTCATCTGTGACGAGGCTCTTTCTCAGCCTGTGAAACCCGGCACAGTTTTCCAACTGCGCCAAAACGATGTCTCGCTCTTTTGCTCTATTCACATGCTCCCGCATTTTAACATTACAGAGGAGGTGATCGACCCAGCCAGCAACAGGTTTGTACTCAGGCTAAATTCAGAGACGTCAGTCTGACCTAAAGCGAACGACTGTCATACGAGGTTTATATGACAGCTAGTTTAATATGTGATAATTATAATACTCAATGTACTAAGCACATCTCATACTCGGAAGGCATTTTGGGGAAAACTACTTTTAGCTACTGTTCTTTAGACAAATTAACTCTTTCCTAGAGGTGCCTGAGATTACTTAGTTGATTTTTTATGTGTGTATGTAAATATTCTGTGTAGTGATAATTTAAAACTTAAGGCAACATTATTAAAGTAGGTTATTGTGTTCTTTGGGAGCTGTTAATTGAAAAAATTAGACTTTTTCCTACAATATTATGAAAAATCAAAAATTTATTTTAACTGGGAATCATCCAAAATATTCTGGAGGAAGCGAGAAAATTGAATTTGTATTCATTCCTGCCTGAAGAGAAGACTTTTGTTAACAACAATAAACCTTTCAGGCTTTGCACCAAAAATTTTTTTAAATTAACAAAAAAAATCAATATTGAAAATTGCTGTTTATTATCAGCAGATTAGTGAAAAATTATTTATTTGCTGGATTTATTTAGTGGGGCAATAAAGAAATGTGGCGCTTGAAAATGGGTCCCCGGGGGGTAAAAAATTTCAAATTTTTATTCCAGTCGGAGAAAGTTATGGTCTTGTACAGAATAATAATAATTGCCGTTATTTTTTAAATAAATATTTGATTGATGCTGATAAATAAATTGACAACAAAATTGAATATAACCGTATGGTTTTGTGGTCTAATAAACCGCCCTATCTATTTTAGTTTTAAATTTTAACATAATTAATTATGAATAAAAGTTCATAATTTAATGATTTGAGATTAAAACTTGATTTTTATGACCAGATCATGCTGTTTTATTGCTGTGGATAAACAGAAACAGTTAATTTTTTACCATATTGCCACAAAACTATATAGCAGTTTCTTTGGTGTAATAAACAGGAAGACCCTTCTTTGCATAAGACTGAATTAGCTGTAAGTTCAGCTTTTTCAGTATTGTGAAGCAGGGTGTTGGCTGTAATTTTTTAAAACTGTCTTTTTTCTTTTTCTCCTGGCATATCCGGTTCTGTCCATTAGGGTCACGAGGGCTGGCGTGGAGGATAAACTGTCTGTGATGGAGAAGTGTCTTATCTTAGAGTCGAGCTCTGAGAAGCTGCGACACTGACCTGCAGCAGTAACCTCTTGCTCTCCTCGTCGTATGCATTTATGGACAGTTGGTATTTGCACCGTTGTTCGAGCACTTCCCCCCTTTTAATATGTTGGTTGTAACACTGTTGATTGTTTTAAATGTATCCCTCATTTCCAGTGTTGACCCAACGTACCTTTTTTTATAGATAATTTCCGACACCTATTTAGAGTAGCCCTTTTCTTTTTTTATACCCCTTTAATTCCAGCATGTTATTAAGTTTTATATTTTGATCGTTTCTTCTTTTAGTTTTTATTTTAAAATCTATTCAGATGAGAAAACTAATTTAGTACCTTCTTTTTTTTTAAATAGTAGATTTTTCTTAGAGATCACAGGACAAAAATTATTAACCAGGTATGAAATGCCTTTAATCAATCACAATAAATAATAAATAATAAATTGAATATAATATCGTATTATTACAATTATCAAAGTTTTGCAAATTGTGAGAAAATATTTTTTAATGCATGAATAAAAGACTGTTGGTTTGGATATTAAATATTTAAGATGAAAATATTGCCTTTGTATAACTGGCAGCTTAGTATTCGCATTGTAAATGCTATAAAACAAAATTATTTATTTTTATTTTATTAATCAAATACGCAATTTTCTCTTTGTACATATTTACACGTTATTATTATTTTTTATAGTGTAAATAATTTTATATCAATGATAATTATTGAAAATAATTACAAACAAAGACAAAAAACTTAAAACATTCCAACAAAGACTTAATATTTATTAAATTATCGAACAAGAAGAAAGTGCCATTAAGCATGAATTCTTAAGCACAAGCAATTTTTAAAAAAAGTTGCTCTGAAAAATTTTTTTTTTGGTTGGGTTTCTAACCAACACTATTTTAAAATAGTACTTAAAAAACACAATTTAATAGAAATCAATTTTATGATAATCACAAACTTTGTACCTGAAAAAAGTTATTCAGAAATTTAAAAATCAGCACATTTTAGACATAAAAAATCATATACTTCATATAAAGTATAAATATACCAGTGCCAAAACCTGGAACATTAGTGCAATGATGGTATATTAAAAAAATTAAACCAAAGATTATATAAAAAAAAAATAAAAAAATGACAAGGAAAAATGTTTCAAACATTAAACGAATTTAACACTTTTATAATTTTTTAAATTAGGAGTTAGAATTGTATTATTTAATAGTTTTTATTTCTCCAGTGGATTATTATTGTGTTTGTTTTTTAATTTGATCTTTACTCGATTCAGTCTGCTTCGATTTTTGACTGATAGCCGGGAACTTCTAGCCATCATTGACTCGACGCATTGCACATTTCAAATAATGATGCCTGTTGGCTTAAAATTTGTTAGGATTGAACTTGCGACAGTCCAGGGTCCAAGAGCCGCTGCGCTTTCGTTTCAAATTCTGAAAACGTGGCCAAAAATCGACTGAACGCCTTTTCAGAATTTGTGAAAATGTGCAATTAGTTCGATGGGCTAGAATGGAGCCCGAGTGGATAAAATAAACGTTCCTTTAGAAAATGAAAGTTTCTGTTACAACTCTTGGCCATCACAATTCTTGAATATTTATTTCATTGTAAGGTAAAAAAAAAAAAAAATTGGTTGTGCCAAAACAAAACAAAAAACATTTGGCCATTTTTTAATTAGTTATTTGCTCAAATTTACTTTTGTGTTATTTCATAATATTCATGTTTTTAGCTCTTAAGCATTGTAAAATATATCATCTGTTTAATTTCAGTTTCTAATTATATACTATTGTCAAAATGAAACATATTAAAAAGCCAAAATTGGCTTTGACTTATAACTATAACAGGGAGTGAAATATTTATATTACTAAACAAATAAAAAAAAACCATATCTTCTTGATCTCAGAAAATTAAAATCATTTTATAATTATTGCACAATAAAAGCATATCATTCTAAAAGCTTGGAAGATATCTTCATACAAAATATTTACTATTTATCACATACAGTTATATTTGAATACAGAATTTAGCATTTGTAAAAGGAAAAGTTATATAATTACTAATCATTTGTGTGTTGGTGTGTGAGTGCGCTTGCGATTGGCCTTATCGGTAATGTAGTTTTTTTTTCAAATTTTGTGTCTCTTTTAATTTGACCAGTAATGAGTTGACATAGGCTAAGGTATATCGGTTAAGAACGTCTATTATTAATGCCTTGACACAGATGTGTATGTGTGAATACAGCTTCACAGTTGCAAATATATTTTTTTAAATATTAGTTCTAAAAGTGAGAAACAAAAAAATAAATGTATAAAATAACCAAATTATGCAAATTCGATATTACAAAATTGTCCATTTCACCTATTTGCACGATTATGACAACAGAGGAAAAATTGTACATATTAAAAAAAAATATATATATAAAAAAGGTGTTTATTAATTTTGGGTATATATACAAATTATTGGTATATTTTGTGATGAGTTGATTATATTGGTCCTTAGAGACACAATTGATATATTTTCAACCTGAATGTGTTTCATCCATACACGCAGACATTTCTGTGTATATCTGTTTTACCTTTAATTGAATTATGTATTTAAAAAAAAACAAAAAAACAAATTATAGTATTATCTGTTAAAAATTATGTATTTGAAAATGAAATTTAATTAAAACCAAGTTTGTAACCAACCTGTATTAAAGAACTGACACTTTTTTTTTAAACTTTGATTTTCATTATTTAACCCCCCTTTTAACCTTCAATTTGTATGGAAGTGTGTGCACTTCTTAATTATCAAAACGTAAATTATTGTGTTGTTTTTATTGGCTAAAATTTCAGAAGGGTGTAGGCTGTTCGATTGTAACAACATTTAAAAATATGACATTTTAGCATCTTTTGTGCTATAACTATGAAAAATAGATTTTCTAAATTTTTTATTGGCATTATTGTGAGATTTCTCTGTGTGGTCTGTGGATGGATTAACAAGTTATTGACTTATAATTAGTAATCTGTCTCACTTTTGTTTTTCTATCAGACGTGTTTCAGCATTTCGACATCTTCAGAGTTTAATATTATTATATTATGTTTCGGCTATTGTAAAAAAAAAAAAAAAAAAAAAAAAAAAAAAAAAAAAAAAAAAAAAAAAAAAAAAAAAAAAAAAAAAAAAAAAAAAAAAAAAAAAAAAAAAAAAAAAAAAAAAAAAAAAAAAAAAAAAAAAAAAAAAAAAAAAAAAAAAAAAAAAAAAAAAAAAAAAAAAAAAAAAAAAAAAAAAAAAAAAAAAAAAAAAAAAAAAAAAAAAAAAAAAAAAAAAAAAAAAAAAAAAAAAAAAAAAAAAAAAAAAAAAAAAAAAAAAAAAAAAAAAAAAAAAAAAAAAAAAAAAAAAAAAAAAAAAAAAAAAAAAAAAAAAAAAAAAAAAAAAAAAAAAAAAAAAAAAAAAAAAAAAAAAAAAAAAAAAAAAAAAAAAAAAAAAAAAAAAAAAAAAAAAAAAAAAAAAAAAAGAATTGGGTTCAGAGACTATCGGAAGCAGATCACGTTTTAGCCTGAACAATTGCACCAAGCTTCCTTCAGAGAATGATGGTTTTTGAATCAGCAAATCATTCCGTTTTTTGTTATTTTGATACCATTACGGCGATGTGCTTCTTTTTTTTTCATTTGTCATTAATTTTCAAGTCTTTTTTTTCAATAAATCTTTTTTTTTTGTGCTGGAGTGTGTGAAAATTTCCATTTGTTAATCGTATGAATTTTCTAAATTCCTTTGTTGTTTTTTATTGTTAGTCAAAATTTCAGAAGATGTAGTTTGAGTATAAATACGTTTTGTATTTGTGCATGTTTTGTGCCAGTCATGCAAAATTGATGTTCTGAATTTCTTTTGACATCATTATTATTATTTCATATGATAAATTATTGTATTGACTCCTTCGGAGGGTGCAGGTGATCATGAGCATTTCTGTCACAAAATTTATTTGGTGTATTTGATGTAAGATAAGAAAGATAATGATTTATATCAAGAGAATAAGCTCAACAAACCACAACATGTTCCATGGGCTTTCGACATCTAGGTCATATCAACCCTCGATGCATGTAGTTTTTAAATCTAGACCCACTCACACTCTCACTCTTAAGTACATTCTTTACTATTTACGTATTAGGGTGGTAGAGTATTTGATAAACCTCCATAACTCTTTAAACGCTGTAAATAATTTAATTGAGGGACTGTGGGGTCTCTTTCACGCTACTCATTCACTCTAATAAATACATTCAATCTCAATATACACACAAAATGTGTGTATCAAGTACTGTATGTAATAAAACAGATTTTCCTCTGAAAATCAGAATTGGGCACAATTCCCTTTGGTAAGGATGAACACCATTCAGTTATGTACGATAACAGGAGGTGTACAGGTCAGTGGTTGAATTAGGATGAAGTGCCAAAACACTTGCCGAAACCAAATCTTCACCCAAAAAGGGTTATGGTGGTGTACTGTAGTGGCTGACAGAGCAATCTAGCAAATTACACCAGGTACGTAAAACAATAGTTTCACGTTTTTTAACGTTTAATAATTGAATATTTGTCTAAAAAAGTAAAAATAAATGTAAATTGCTAAGGAAAAAAAAAAAAAAAGACGGACAGATAAAATTTGGTTTAATTTTATTTTCGGTTTTTAATTAAATTTCAATATCGCGTATTTCCTCCTCTTGTCTTAATTAGTTTTCGAAGACGCCTCGGCATACTTTCTACCTACCTGGAGATGTCTCTATGCTGGAGTTAGCCCATTCTTCACGAAGAGACCTTTCAAGATCGTGGAGTGTACCAGGAAGGGATGGAAGGGGGTTCAAGTCTGGAGAATGGGCGGCCAGGCTAAGACCCTGACGTTATGTTGTTGAAGGTACGTTTGTACGATGCGGACGGGCATTATCGTGGATTAGAATAGGATTGTCGCTGATTTCGTCAACACATGATCCAAAATTTTATGTTAGTGAGTGGCCGTCAAAGACCCTCCGCGAACAAGAACCAACTCAGTGCGACTCTCCATTGAAATTCCCGCCCACACCATCACTGAGCTACATTGAAAAGGTTGGCTCGGAAAAATTACAAGCTTCGCACCTTTCATTTCGCCTTCTCCACACTTTCACGCCCATCTAGAGATCGTAGAGCAAATTTACATTCATCTGTAAAAAGTACAGCAGACCAATAGTTCAAAGACCAATGGCTGTGCTCTCGAGCAAATGCGAGCCGTCCAGCTCTGTGTGATCTGGTCAATTCTGGCCCTCTTACGGGGCGAAAAGCCATCAGTCAATATTGATTTAATTTTCTTCGAGCAGTGCGTTCAGAAATTTGGACAGCTCGAACTTCCTGGAGCCGATGTATCGCTTGATCAACATAAGATGCCAGTTTCGTAAAATTATCAAAGTCAAAAAACGGTCATCATGTGGTTCTGTTACTCTAGGGCGTCTAGAATCAGAAGCGGGCCTTCTATGGTAGGACACACTTTTTCGAATACGTCTAACGGCGTCTCGCAGAGTTTCATAGGGAACTACGATGGCCGTAGCCGCATACCTGATGGAACGCCCATCATCAATAAGTGCCACACTACGCGCAAAATCTTCAGCACTTAGTGGCATTTTTAAGTTTAACGCAAACTTTTGGCGGGAAGGCTTCTGACCAACCTGATGGCGAGAAAATCAGAACTGGTTGGGAAAATATCCACCTTAACTCTCCTAACTTTGACACAAAAATACTGGGGAAAAAAGTCAATGCCTTTGTTAGCAGAGGTATTTACGGATATGGCACCAATACAAGTGAAGGTGGAGAAAAACAGTGTTCTGCCGGCATTCCAAGCGGAATATGTCACACATTTTAAAAGTCCCGATGTTCAATTTTGCCACAAATATAGCCAACACAAGCTAGCATAGCAAACCAACTGTGTTGGTCCGAATTAAAGGCCAGTTTTCCAAATGGACACATATTCACGGATGGTTCGGTTACAACAAAGAGAGTAGGCTGTGCTTTTTACGACCCCAAAGCAAATCTGAAACCAATGTTTCAACTGCCAGATAATCTGTCAATGAACTGCAGAATTGGTCGCAATATTAAAGGCACTAGAATACATGAAACAAAAACAAATTAGGCACACGGTGGTCTGCTCAGATGGTAAGAGCATAGTGAAAAAACTAAAAGGGAATGAGAAGGGTTTTATCACGGAACATTTACTAATGAGAATTCTCCAGTGCATCCAAGAAATACAGTCGGATGTACTGGAAGTTTCATTAGTGTGGATACAAGCGCAAGTGGGGATAAAAGGTAATAATATAACTGACAAATTAGCCAAAAAAGCAACTGAGTCTGGACTCACATTGGCCATACCAGTTCCAAAAAAAGACATAAAAAGATCCCTACATTTGACTCTTCTCGTGGACTGGCAATTGACGTATTCATCTGCAGGAGCAGGCCAATTTTTCAAGAGAATTTTCCCCTTGGAGGACGAGAGCCTTGGTACCGTGGAGATTACTACGACAGGGCGCAGACTACGACCATAAATTGACTGCTGACGAATCATGGGCTATGTGGCAGCTATCTCAATAAGATAGGGAAAAAGGATTCACCTCAATGCCAAGTGTGTTGAAGATCTCCAGCACATCATAATGAGATGCAAAAGATACGAAGAAGAAAGAAGTAGCATCTTAGGAGAAGTTATTAACTACGAAATTCTTCTTTCCTCATTCACCAAAACGACATACAATAAACTGAACGAATTCTTGTGCAGTGCAAAAATAAAAATATATCAAGGGAAAATAAGTTTTGTACATAAAGTTAACGTTGTAATAATTATTTTTTTCATAAATGGTTGTATATATTAATTATAAAAAAAAGGTTAAAAATTGAAATTAAAAAAACAAAGATAAAAACTAAACAGTGTATTCTTTCAGAATTCAAATGAGACTGAATAAACATTTTAAATTCTGTAAAAATTAAACATTGAAAAATACTTTTCTTTGCTTTGGATTGACTTAATTTTAAAAACAAAATCATTTAAACGCTAAAGTTACATTTTATTTACTAGAAGGGTTACTATGTTTTTCGTTCATTTTGTTGTGAATGTTAAAAAAGAGATAAATTATGTATGGTTGTTGTAAGTTCTTGTAGAAAGTAAGGAAATTGATCAGTTAGAATTTTAAAAGGGTAGGAATTTTCCGACTCGTCTCCAATCAATAATTTCCAATCTCATTACGTGCCCTTCGTCACATAAAAGGTATTGCATGCCCTGAGGACGAACGGGGACCGTTGTTGAATATCTATTAGACGTAATGGAATTGGGGAGACAGATGCTTTAATTGAAAACACCCCACAAAAGGCCCTCTCCTCGTATTCTTCAGCTTCCTTTGTCGAGGGGAGGACCTTTTTGATTGTATGATTTTATTTTCCCGGGAAACCCTTTTGTCGAGATTGTGGAGAGGAGGGAAAACGTACTTTTTTGAAAGGAGGAAGGACCACGATTTACCCGGGACCGAGGTCAGCCCATTACATTAAATTCCAAAAAAGGATGTTCTCACTGGGTTCTGGCTTGTTAGGAGGACCGAAATGGATGAAACGTTTCAAATTACTATCATGATGAAGGTGGGTTGAGTGTGTAGATTAACATTTTGTAAATGATGGTTCTACTCAGATTTGTTGTTTACAACGATTTCAAGCATTAAACGGTCATCATCAGTTTGAAGGAATTACAAACACTTCTCTCGACATGAATTGTCGCTCAATTTTGAACGTAGAAAAAAAAAGTGAATTTGTTTGTCAAATATTATTTAGGTATATGTTTAAAATAGAAAGTAAATCAAAATCTATTATATTATTTACGCATGTTAAATTTTTACATATTTTAATTTCAAATTTCTCAAACCAATCTAATACCCCCCCTTTGTCGAAATTATGTAACACTGTTGTATTTAAATTTAAATTGTGTTTTGTTTACAACGATCCGGATTCAAGCATTAAACGGTCATCATCAGTGAAGGAGTTACTTGTTCTATTTAGGCAAGTGTTCTTCAACTGTCGTTTTAATATCTCTGCATCTTTATTTTATAAATTTCACATCGGGATCATTAGAATTAAGGTGGTAAACCCAGCTTTTTGACAAGTCAACCTTGTTTTTAGGTTTTGAGAGGATGTTTCTAAGTGAACACGTACTTAAAGCTACTGTAAAATCTTAATTTTTAAGAATTTTGCCTACTTTTTCTGATAGTTCACCAATGTATGGCAAGCAACGAAAACCTAATGATTATTTTTGGCAGGTTGGCTGAGTCCGATTGTTGCTCCTTTTAACGTTAATTTTTTTCCCTTTTACTAGCAACCTATCGATAAATATTTCTACATATCCATTATTTTTAGCCAAGGTTTTAATTGTTTGTAATTATTTTTTATAATTAGAAGGTGTTAGTAGAAGTTTCAACAAACGTTCTATGAACCAAATGAATCCAGCTGCTTTTTGGGTCTATAGGTGAGACGAATCTGCCAGTATCACAGTGTCTGTAGTTGTGGGTTTTCTATATATGTCTATTTCAATTAGCTTATTTATTATGGGCAGTTTCAAGTCTAAAAAGTTTAAACTATGTAAACTTTATGTATTTCCGGTGTAAAATGTATCCTAGAATCTAATGAATTATTTAATTGGAGGATTCTTTTAGATCCTCCAGCGTCCACGACCATATACCTAAAATATCGTCTACATAGCGTTTTTTAAAAAAGGACAGATTTAATTGATTTGTTAATACATTTGAATTGAAAGTAAGAGGGCAGGTCGTTAACATAGAGCAGAAACAATAGGGTACCTGATATGCACCCTTGAGCCACTGCCATAATATCGCTTTGGAGCATCAACACAAGGTCAAATTATCTCT
This sequence comes from Cimex lectularius, assembly GCF_000648675.2. Classification (NCBI taxonomy): domain Eukaryota; kingdom Metazoa; phylum Arthropoda; class Insecta; order Hemiptera; family Cimicidae; genus Cimex; species Cimex lectularius. The sequence goes on from NW_019392686.1 coordinate 2,226,243, forward strand.
ACCTAACATCCCACTTCAATTTTTGAGCATTCTAGTTTATACTCAGGTCAAAATGTACAATAAAAAGTGTGAACTAATTGCATTTAAAAAAACAAACAGGATTTTAAGAGAAAATAAATATAGAGCATAACTTGCTCCTTGAACTAGATCTCTAGGTCATTTATGAATTATCTTTTTTTTTTTTTTTTTAACTTTTTATTTGTTTTTTACAACTGCATTCTTCGACGCAACAAGTAAAACGGATAGTATTTACATATAAAATTATTAACGGTAGCGTGAAAGCTTGAACAATTACCATCCAGTGATGGTAGCCGTTAGTTAATCAATACGATGAGCGAGATGTACTCCATCGTAGGAGACCGATGTCAATTGTTAAGGTTGTCGCGGGGCCACCGACGCTTCAGTCTTCTGTTGGGATTATTAGGTAATGTGGTGGATGACAGGTTTTGGACGAAAGGGTTCGGATGATGGAGTAGTTTGGAATGGTACGTTTTGTAGCGGGATTGGGCTAGCTCGGTAACAAAAGGGACATTTAGGTCGGTATGGATGGTGTGATTGGATACATAGAAAGGGGCTTGTACTATTGTTCTGAGGATTTTAGATTGAAGGGATTGGATTCGATTGAGGTTGGAACGCGTAGCAGTACCGTAAAGTTCAAGACCGTATGTCCAAATGGGGGCCAGGAGGGCAATGTAAAGTTTTCTTTTGTTTATTAGTGAGAGTTTTGATCGTCTGTCGAGTAGTCGTTTAAGCATGAAAAATCGTATATTACAGTCTGTGCGTTTAAGTCGTGTATGGGGGTTCCACGTCAGTCGTTTGTCCAGGTAGAGTCCGAGGTATCGTACATGGTTCGCAATTGGGATGGGGACGTTGTTGAGGTATACTGGTGGGAGTGTTTTCTTGTTTAGAGTAAATATTATGTTCGTTGATTTGGTTTCGTTGATCTTGATTCTCCACCGACGGAGCCAGCATTCTAGGGTGTTTAGGTGATTTTGAAGATTACGGGAAGCAGTGACAGGATCTTTATCAGGAGAAAGGATTGCGGTATCATCGGCAAAGGTGAAGGTGATAGTGTTAGGTTGCGTAGGTAGGTCAGAGGTATAAATTGAATAAAGTAAAGGAGCGAGCACGCTGCCCTGTGGGACACCTGCAAGAATAGGATGGATAGGAGACAATGAATTTTTGTGGGATACTTGGAAGAAACGATCGTTAAGATAGGATTTTAGGATAAGGTAATAGGTTGCTGGGAGGATGTTCTTGAGCTTCCACAGCAGCCCAGAATGCCATACTCGGTCAAAGGCTTGGTGTATATCCAAGAACACACCCGGACAATACTGTTTTAGCTCAAGGGATGTGGAAATAACGTCGATTATGCGATTTGCTTGTTGTACAGTTGAGTGGCAACTCCGAAAGCCGAATTGGTGATGGGGAATTGTGTTTGTAGGAATTTCCTTGGTCAAGCGGTTCAATAGGAGCTTTTCCAGTATTTTGCCAATTATCTAAGTTAGAATTCTAAGTATTATTATTTTAAAAACAATACAATTATGTATTATGACACTTTTATGCTAAATATAAACTGTTTTTGCCTTTTTCAAAAGTTTTTTTAAATTGATTTGTTAATACTCGTAGCATGGTATAATGTGATGATTCGTTGTAATAACAAGTGGATACTGGGCTTTAGACTTAGGTACTTTTCCCACGAGTTACTTTAGGAAATTTTATTGTGCATTTTAATTAGAAGCATACGGAAGTGGGTGTCTTGAAGTTTTCAGAATATACGACGAGTTAAGTTCCTTGTAGATGTAGATGTATTAGTCAGGGTGTGTAATATACTGCGCCCGTTAAGAGCTGTTACCCCGTTCTGTGCCTATAGCATACCGGAGTACTACCCATGAAGCAATTTGAATAGGCCTGGTTTCTGCGAATTTCTTCTCTGGTCACATTGTACGTCCCAAAGACTTCCTTTGAAGGGAAAGAACCTCCTGTGGGCAAGTGTAGCGCCACAGTTCCTTAATAGGTGTCTAGGTGTCTCCTTCCTGAATCTGGGTTATGCCAATCTTCTTTAAATGTCCGTTTAGTTTGCTGTATGGATCCTGTTAGGATTCGCAGTTTTTCCTGCTTCCTTTGATACATTCTATTACTTCTTTCCTTCTGAAATTTGTTAGGAGGTTCTTGGATTGTTTGTGTCCAATGAGTCCCTTGTTCCCTCATTTTCTTTTTATCCTTCTGTCTGAGGTACTCATTGATAGTGTGGGTTCCTATGCCACAGAAGGATTCGGGTCCTATCAGCGGTGTAGCAGACAGTTGCAAGGGTGTAGGAACGTTCCTTAGAATAACAAGTAAGTATGGCAGACATTTACAAAAATTCACCTTCTATTTTTGCAATGCTTAAAGAATCAATTGAAAGTAAATATGTATTGTAGTATGCTTCTACTTTAAAAATTCAAAAGAAACGGATTTGAGCTCGTCAAGGTATCAAGGACTCGAACTTTACTGATGATGCTGCAAGATCCCTATTTTATATACTGTTTCATGTCGAAAAGACGCTTTTTTTTCCCCAGCGAGTGACGTTAGGAAATTTCAGTGTGCGTTTCAAGTGGAAGCATCCGCAAGCACTCGTCGAATGTTTCCTTTTGTTGAAAAGTGACGGGCACTTTTTCTTTCGTCATCCTTCCAATTCACAAACAAATTAACGAAACAAATACAGTTCTTTTGAGTGGAGTTTGATTTATACACTTTCCTTTTAAAGGACACTCGTGCCGAGTCCGTACGTTTTCGACGGGCTTGGTTCCGGCTGAGTAAGCCCTGCCTGTATAATTATTTCTTTTAAATTTGCATGCTTGTAAGTCCGGTGGGTTTAAACTGTCTGAGAGAGATTTCTAAACAGTAAAATAGGGAAAATAACTAAAATTTTTATGAATTTTGCGACTGTGAACAATTTAATAAGCCCTAATAAAATTGTGATTTTGGATTTCCGCTATACTTCAAAATCTGCCACAAATGGCCATAGTTTTCTTAACCACAGTATATAATGCCATCCTACGAACCACCCACTTTCCTCTCTTATGGAAATATTTCCTCGTTATTCCCATTCCTAAAGCTCACAAACCACCCAACCACATCAGCCTTCTTACATCAATGATCAAAATCCTTGAAAGACTAAAGCGTTTAATACCCATCCTAGATACTCATAAAATCATCCCTTATGTCCAATTCGGCTTCTTTTCGCATCATTCCGTGTTCCAAGATGAATGGTCGACACTATCACCCGGGCTCTAGAAAATAAATAGTAGTACTTGGGTGCGTTCCTAGATAGGGACTGGCACCCGAGCGTGCTTTATAAACTTAAACGCTTCCCACCCGTATTACCTAATCCAGAAATCCTGTCTATCCGACCGCCGCTTTAGAGTGAAGTTCGGCAACTTCTCGGAAGTCAGGCGGATACAAGCCTGCATCCCACAAGGGAGAATTCTTGCTCCCATTCTTTATATCATTTATACTGACCTATCTATACACATCATCACCACGTACTCGCAATTTTTTCCTTTATATCTATACTATTCAAGCAACCTCCAACAATAAAAGGACACCACATATCATACACTGGTACAAAAAATGAAGGACAAGACTGAATGAAGAAAAATGTGTCAAATTGAAGAAAACAATCTTGCCCTCCACTGTATATCAACAACAAAGTGATATTGATTTCCATGTAAGTTAAATGACTGCAGACTGAGTGGAATCTCAACATAAGACATAAGAGGCAACAACTTAAGAAGTCTTGGGCAACTGCAAAGACTTCTAGGACCAGGAGAAATTACTGCGACCAATTTGGACATAAATTAGTGTTGTTCGTTTTACCAAGCCATCCAACATCCATCGCATCCAATTTCTAATCAAAAGTTGTCAGACGAATGTCCTTACTTCGTCACTAACTATTCACAACTTCCTCAACATTTGTTTTGTCAAAGAATTGATCTGTTCCCGATTCTAAAAGTTTAACACCAACTTTTCAATCCATCCTAACCTCTCGAGCCCTTTCTACATATTCGCATACAACCACACCATTCAAAAGTAAAAGGTTTTTGTTGGTTGTTTGTCTTTTGAAATTTGTATATTGTCTTAAATGATGTGTATGAGGTGTTGTTTTAGGTTTTTGTCCGGCTTTAGGACAGCCAATCCTGGAAACAGACAATCCAACCGAAACGATATGAGAGTAATAACGATGCTACAATATTATTTGTAAATTAATCGTTCCGGTTCATTTTGGTATCTTCTCGTCATATTCAGTGGTTCGATCTGTGTGATTTCTTCGTAAGTAAAACTCCTTTTGTACGTTTGTAATATTTGGAAAGATTGTGTCGATGTTACCTTGGACTGTCGGTGTCTTTCACGGATAAAATCTTAGGTTTTTATTGTCCGTGATTTCTTTTACTTTTTAATTGGTGTAATGACGTTAATAATGTCTCTTTGTTGTTATTATATCATGAATTTAAGTGTTCATTGCCATAAAAAAGTATTAAAAGGAAAAAAAACAGGAAAAAGAAATATTTTTCTCGAACTTAATTTTTGAAGTTTCATGATTATATGAGGTGCATGACCTCTTGGTTTAGGTTTTTATCCGGCCATATAACCTATATAAAGGACATAAATACGGGAAAACAGACAGTCCAATCAGTGATACTGGTTGAAACGCTTATTACAGAAATAACGTTGATACAATATTTTTATAAATTGATCGTTCCGGTTCATTTTGGTATCTTCTCGTCATATTCGGTGGTTCGATCTGTGATTTCTGATTTCCTTAAGTAGAACTCGTGTACGTTTGTAATAAATGGAAAGATTGTGTCGATGTTGGGCCTGTCGGTGTCATTTACGGATTAAATCTGACGTTTTTATTGTTGGTAGTTTCTTTTTTCTAATTGGTTTAATGACTAAAATAATGTCACAATAAATATGTGAGGGCTGTTATTAAATCATGAATTCCACAAATTAGGTGTTCATGGGTATAAAACATTATTAAAAGTAGAAAACAGCAAAAAAACGTGTTTATCTCGTACTTAATTTTTTAAACAGATCATCTAAGTGCCGTGCCACTGGTCATCAAATTGGCCATGTTACAATTGGAACTTTTTTTATGTAACAAATATAGGGGATATGACATCCACAGTTTCAATAATCTTTCAAAGTATAAAATATTTAAAGAAGAAATTTACAATGCATAATTTCTGGTAAGCTTGGATTTGCTCGTTGATTTTATCAACACAAAATCGTTGGAAAATTATTCCTTCTCTTTCTTTCTTTAATTAATGAATTCTCATGATTAGATGGACTATTGACATATGTTGATAAAAAAACCCACCTATGTGCCACCCAGACTACAAATATTTTCCCATTTAAGGGTACAATTGAACTATGTAATTTCGTTTTTCAAAAAAATATGAGGAAAGTGTGGACTCAAGTAATTGCAAGTGTTACATTGTAAGCCAAATAATAAGTCTTTAAAGTCAGTAGATAACACGTTAAAAGGAGAAATTAAAAATGGATCAACTCTGGTCCGGCTGGTTTCGCTGTTTGTCAATTTCCTTCTCGAACGATTATAGAACTAATAGATTATCTCTGGTCCTCCTGAACCTTCTCTGTTAGTTTGTCGGTTTCTTTCACGGATTTATGTTCAGGTTTTTTTAAAAAATTGTTCGTTTGTTCTTTGTCAGTTTTTATTTGTATATTATTTTAATGCGTGTGAGCTGTTGTTCAACTTTTGCGTGTGTTGACTGTCTTGTGTTTGTTTCTATGATTTTAAGTATTTCGATGGTTACCTTTTTGTACGTTATGCTGTAATTTAAAGTTGAAGGTTTGTGGGGTGNAGGGGATATGACATCCACAGTTTCAATAATCTTTCAAAGTATAAAATATTTAAAGAAGAAATTTACAATGCATAATTTCTGGTAAGCTTGGATTTGCTCGTTGATTTTATCAACACAAAATCGTTGGAAAATTATTCCTTCTCTTTCTTTCTTTCTTTAATTAATGAATTCTCATGATTAGATGGACTATTGACATATGTTGATAAAAAAACCCACCTATGTGCCACCCAGACTACAAATATTTTCCCATTTAAGGGTACAATTGAACTATGTAATTTCGTTTTTCAAAAAAATATGAGGAAAGTGTGGACTCAACTAATTGCAAGTGTTACATTGTAAGCCAAATAATAAGTCTTTAAAGTCAGTAGATAACACGTTAAAAGGAGAAATTAAAAATGGATCAACTCTGGTCCGGCTGGTTTCGCTGTTTGTCAATTTCCTTCTCGAACGATTATAGAACTAATAGATTATCTCTGGTCCTCCTGAACCTTCTCTGTTAGTTTGTCGGTTTCTTTCACGGATTTATGTTCAGGTTTTTTTAAAAAATTGTTCGTTTGTTCTTTGTCAGTTTTTATTTGTACATTATTTTAATGCGTGTGAGCTGTTGTTCAACTTTTGCGTGTGTTGACTGTCTTGTGTTTGTTTCTATGATTTTAAGTATTTCGATGGTTACCTTTTTGTACGTTATGCTGTAATTTAAAGTTGAAGGTTTGTGGGGTATTTTTGTGAATTTTATTTTTTGTTTCGTTCGATGTTTTTTCTCAGGTGTATATACCAATGATGTTGGGTCTTGTCGATATTTTGTCTTAGTAGTTTTCTAATTTTTATTCTTTAGTTTTATGCCTAATATTATTAAATAGACTAGTTTATACATTTATTTTCTCCTGCTTGTTAATTTTATCCATTTAATGAATGTTTTTCTGTGAGTCTTGTCCACTAGTTTGTTGATTTTGTTTGCGCTGCAGTCCTTGTTTTGTACTTTATTTTTTTGGGGGTTTTAGTTTGTCTTTCTACTTTTCATTGCTTAAGAGTATTGTTTTTAGCCTGCTTGTCAAGTTCTGTCATTTTGTATCGGTGAAAGTGGTTTGAGTCAAGTCCTATGGTGTTATCAGTTGCCATGTTGTTATCATTTTGTTGTCTACTTTGACAACGACCGATCGATTCGTATCATTCTAGTCTGCCTATTATCGCTGGTTTTGTCATCTTTTCGTCATTAATAATTAATCAGGTTTTTTTAACGTGTTCGTTTGTTCTTTGTCAGTTTTTATTTGTATATTATTTTTATGCGTGTGAGCTGTTGTCCAACTTTTGTGTGTGTTGACTGTCTTGTGTTTGTTTCTATGATTTTAAGTATTTCGATGGTTACCTTTTTGTACGTTATGCTGTAATTTAAAGTTGAGGGTTTGTGGGGTATTTTTGTGAATTTTATCGTTTCAGTAGAATTGTCAAGTCGACCAGTTTACAAAGGCGATGTTCATTAAGGTTTGAAATAGTGCCCGAGTGGATCGAAGTCACGATAGCTCAAGTGGTTAGAGCAGCGACGTATCTAGCCGAAGATCGTGGGTTCGAATCCCGCCCGTGACACTGACATTTTTATCTCAACTAAAAACCTTAATTAATTGAAAGATATTAATTGGTCAACTAGAGAGTTTGAAATAGTCTCGAACAGGAGTTTTCCCCTCACATTTAATTTATGAAGTTTCATGATTAGATGAATTGCTGACATGTGTAGATCAAAACAGATCATCTATACCACCTGACCTCAAATATTTTACCATGTTACAGTTAAAATGGCACGAATTTTATTTTTCAAGCGAGATGGGTTGTTGTTAGATCAGATTTTAAACCTAATTAAAAGTAGGTATACACAGTAATTAAGAAGTATTTATGATGGATCAAATCTGATTCACTTTTTGCCAGTTTCTTTGTTCCAATGAGCAGTATACATAGTTAAACAACAGTTCGAGAGTTTTGGCTGTTTATCTTGACGAGTAGCAGAAGAATTGACAAATCGACTAGTTTATAAAGAAAGATAGGTTAAGGTTTGAAATAGTCGAGAACAGGAGGCAGCCCGAAACAGAAGACAACAGCGTGTTAGGCAAGTTAAAAAGGGAAAACATATTGGAAAAGATTGTCATTAAGCCAATATTTCCCGAGGTGAGGAAAAGCTGGATCCTTCCTGTTCACCGGTAAATGGTGGTTTACATGTCAGCGTCTGTGATTTTGGGGAGGTGTAGTCATGACAGCGGAGAGCCATGGCAACCGCCCCGCCCAGCCTCAACATATCGACCTATCATCCCCCTCATTATGGAGCCCTGGCCCAAAATGGAGAATACACCCCCTGAGGTATACCCCCTATCCACGTTACACCCTGCTCCAGCTCCTTCAACCCTTTTAAACTCCACCCCGAAAACCGAGACCCCCCGCTTCGCCTAACTCGCTCCCTCGCAAATAATTTCGCCCTCTTTGGAATCCATATTCCGAATGATTCGGAAAGAAGAAAAAAATTCTTATCTTTTAAAAGTTTACATAATTATTTAATACAAAATCTATTTTATTTAAACAATACCTAATAATGTTGCTGTTTGCTCATTTTCGGAAATTTTGGTCTGCTTATTTGATTTAGTCTGTCAGAAGCGTTTTGCCTTCGGTGCTGGGTCTGGTCATTTTCACAATTTTTAAACTGATAAATGGTACACAAATATCTTATGTAATCATCATGTCAAGATCATGCTCTCCCCATTCATCAGAAACCCTTTAAGCTGTGTTGATCTAGGTCCAAGGCGATTAATTATTAATGACGAAAAGATGACAAAACCAGCGATAATAGGCAGACTAGAATGATCCGAATCGATCGGTCGTTGTCAAAGTAGACAACAAAATGATAACAACGTGGCAACTGATAACACCATAGGACTTGACTCAAACCACTTTCACCGATACAAAATGACAGAACTTGACAAGCAGGCTAAAAACAATACTCTTAAGCAATGAAAAGTAGAAAGACGAACCAAAACCCAACAAAAAATAAAGTACAAATCAAGGACTACAGCGCAAACAAAATCAACAAACTAGTGGACAAGAGTCACAGAAAAACATTCATTAAATGGATAAAATTAACAAGCATGAGAAAATAAATGTATAAGCTAGTCTATTTAATAAAATTAGGCATAAAACTAAAGAATGAAAATTAGAAACCTACTAAGACAAAATATCGACAAGACCCAACATAATTGGTATGGAACAGAGAGAAAAACATCGGACGAAACGAAAAATAAAATTCACAAAAATGCACTACGAACTCTCAACTTTAAATTATAGCACGACGTACCAAAAGGAAAAAATCGAAATAACAACAAATACAACAACCGCTCACACGCATTAAATAATATAAAAATAAAAATAGAAAGAAAACAAACGAACAACAAAAACAAAAACAAAAAACCCTCAAGATTAATCCATGAAATTCACCAACAAACTAACAGAGCAGGTTCAGGAGGACCAGAGATAATCTATATTTAAATACTCAATTAATTATACACAATTTTTTTTTCGAAATGAAACATTGTGTATAATTAATTGAGTATTTATATATTTAATAGAAGCTGATAAAATTTAGTATTATCTAGAATCACACCTATGAATCGTACACTGTCCCGCTAATCTAGTACAATCGTTAATAAAAAGTGTTTCTATATGAAGCCGCGATTTGCTTACAATTAGAATAAAATCGGGGAGTCGAAATGAGAAGTTTGTGGCATGGGCGATCGAAGTCACTGTAGCTCAAGTGGTAGAGCAGCGGCGTATTTAGCCGAAAGTCGTGGGTTCGAATCCCGCCTGTAACACAAATTTTTCATTTCGAAAAAAAATTGTGTATAATTAATTGAGTATTTATGTATTTAACAGAAGCTGATAAAATTTATTAATAATCTATATTTGTTCTGCTATCGTTCGTGAAGGGAATTGTCAAACAGCGAATCCAGGCGGACCAGAGTTGATCCATTTTAAATTTCTCCATTTAACCTTTTATCTACTGACTTTAAAAGCTTATAATTTGGTTTAAAATGTAATACTTGTAATAACTTGAGTCGACACTTTCCCGATATTTGTTTTGAAAAAAGAAATTACATAATTCAATTGTACCTGTAAATGGGAAAGTATTGTATATAGTATATAAAAGGCAGACGACACGTAGGTGATTTTTTTATCTACATATGTCAATATTCCATCTAATCATGAAAATTCATTAATTAAATAAAGAAAGAAAAGAGAAGGAACAATTTTCCAACGATTTTGTGTTGATAAAACCAACGAGCAAATCCAAGCTTACCAGAGGTGATCCATTTTAAATTTCTTCTTTAAATATTTTATGCGTAAAAGATTAATGAAACTGTGGATGTCATCTGCCCTATATTTGATACATAAAAAAAAGTTCCAATTGTAACAAGGCCAATTTGATGACCAGTGGCACTGGCACTTAGATGATCTGTTGAAATCAGCAATTCATCTAATCATGAAACTTGAAAAATTAAGTTCAAGCAAAACATGTTTTTTTGCTGTTTTCTACTTTTTATAATGTTTTATACCCAAGAACACCTAATTTGTGGAATTCATGATTTAATAACAGCCCTCACATATTTATTGTGACATTATTTTAGTCATTAAACCAATTAGAAAAAAGAAACTACCAACAATAAAAACGTCAGATTTAATCCGTAAATGACACCGACAGGCCCAACATCGACACAATCTTTCCATTTATTACAAACGTACAGGAGTTCTACTTAAGGAAATCAGAAATCACAGATCGAACCACCGAATATGACGAGAAGATACCAAAATGAACCGGAACGATCAATTTATAAAAATATTGTATCAACGTTATTTCTGTAATAAGCGTTTCAGCCAGTATCACTGATTGGACTGTCTGTTTTCCCGTATTTATGTCCTTTATATAGGTTATATGGCCGGATAAACCTAAAACAACAGGTCACACACATCATTTAAAAGAATATAGAAATCAAAAAGGCAAAGAACCACGAAAAAACACACAAAAACAACTCAAGTTTAATCCGTGAAATACACTGCAGAAATTACACAGATCCGCCACTGAAGATGAGGAGAAGGAAAACAGACCAACCAAAACCACCGAATTTCAAATTATACTGTAACTTGATCAGCCCCTTTTCATCCTGGTCACGGTTTTCTCCATTGTTATTTCTGACTACGCGAATCATTCTGTATCAATGGTTGGACTGTCTGTTTCCTCGTGCTTATGTTCTTTATATACAGGCTGAATAAAAAACTGACAATATCTAGGCTAGGGTGCCAGGCACAACGGAATTCTGGGTAATGATAAGCATAAAAACTAGCCAGAGTAGGATTTGCAAGACCATAGGTTCATAACATACGCATACTTGAGATAACCAAATACTCTTCCATCTCATTATGGATCCACGGAAAAAATGTGCCAGATACAGTAAACTCATGATTAAAGAACCCTAACCAAAATTGGCAAGCACATTGCCATAGTAAGAAGACATACTCCGAAATAATCGGTGAGTGCATCCAAAACCTGGGAAAACGTAACAACCTGACGTTTCGTGGTTACCAGGGCACAAAGGAATGAAAAATGAACAAGAAGACGAACTGGCCAAATGAGGATCTGCAAGGCTAACAAGGTCAAACAGTCTCCTCCATCCCCGAGTGGGTCCACACAAAGTAAAAGAAAAAAAAAAGACGAACCCTAAAAGAACCAGACACAGTAAGCTCATGATTAAACAACACTCACCAAAACTGGCAAGCACAATTATACAGAAAAACAGGGTGAAACTCGGCAGAATGATAGACCTATAACTGGCCACTGGCCTACAAAACAAGGATATATTTAATAATGAATCCGTGTATAGGTTATGTAGTACCAAAAACCCGATTCTTAATATCCTCATCATCTTCATCATCAAGGCCAGACAATACTGGTGCAAATAGGCAGATCATCATGATCGGATTCCATCAAGCTCATCAAACCTTACCATAATGTTTCACGATTTAACATTACTAATTCTGTTTAAGGAGTTACGTACTCTTTTGTTTTGATTGTTTGTTAAGTTTTATATTTACATTGCACCAAATAAAACCGGTGTATATTCAGATTTTGTTGGCTCCTCCTCGCCATTTACATAAAGCTTCTCATTGAACTGCTTAAGGCGTAATCAGTACTTTAAAGTTTAATTCAATACTAAGCAGGCTTAGTTGCGTAGCTCGAGGGTGTAGCTTCATGAATATTCAAGTCTTAACCTAAATTTTTCTCTGTTACGATGGTTTTGTACACTTTGTACGAATGTTTAGTGGTCGATTGTGAAAGTTTGCCAGTTTGAACGACTCCTGCTATCCTGCCACACCTAGTCTCGCCTGGTTAGTTAGCTCTATTAGCTGATGAGTCTTCTAGCGAGAAAATATTACAATAAATGGAAAAAGTAAAGGGCATTAAAAGTAGAAAAATATCTTTGCGTTGGGTTTCGATGGTTTTGCCTGTCAAAAAGGTTTCCGCCATTTTAGTCTGTTAGCACATACTCAAGATATTCAATCGCCAAAATAATCATAACCAGTATGGGGCGATCAAGATAAATATCCACTCCGTTGTACTTTTAACATTTTAAGATAAGAGGAGAAAGGCAAACCATTCTTTTAAGTTGCAAAAATCCATTATTGGTGATGGACTTACGTTCAATTTCAGGAAGTAAAGCAGACGAGGAAGATTGTTCTTTTCTTAACACTTTAAAAGGTAAGAGGGTGTAGGGTTAACATTCTGTTAGTTTTCGAATATACATCATCTGATTGATTTCAAGATAAGAGGCATTTTTTCATGAGGTCTTCTGTTGATGTGCTTATAGATTGGTCTTTTCCGACCAAATGCAGCAAAGAAGCAACATCAACAATCAAGAAATATATTTTTTTCTGTTCTTTTCTTAAAATTTTAAGAGATTATGAAAAAGGATCACGATAAATAGCCTAATGTTTCTCAAAAATCTATTATTTCCAATTGACTTCAAGATTAGCGATATTAAATTCACTAATTTCGTGGTCCGCTTGACCTATTAATATCTTACAATTAATTAAGGTTTTTAGTTGAGATAAAAAAGTCAATGGCACGAGCGGGATTCGAACCCACGATCTTCGGCTAGATACGCCGCTGCTCTACCACTTGAGCTATCGTGACCTCGATCCACTCGGACACCAACTTCCTATCTCAACCCCACCTTTTTGTCATTTTTCGTATCCCGCTCGTGCCATTGACTTCTTTTATCTCAACTAAAAACCTTAATTAATTGTAATTAGCGATATTTTTCCTGAGGTCTCCGGGGTAAAGAATAATTGGTCGTTTCCAAGCAAATCCAGCAAGAAGAAGCAGACGAAAAAGATCGTAAACCATCCAAACACGTATTTATTCTCTTATTTTCTTACTATTTTATGAAATCACGAGATAGAGTGCGGGTTAACAAATTTTTTGGCCCTCACAGATCTGTAATTTATGGTGGTTTTTAAGATGATCTAGATTTCTTCCTGGGGTCAGTGGGGGTGAAAAAGCAGGTATCTCGGTTGTTTCCGATCAAATCTATTAAGTAGAAGCAGACGAACATGATTATGATCGATCAAGATGTATATTAATTATCTGCTCTTCGTAATATTTTAAGAGATTATAAGAAAGTGTACAGGGAAAATACTGTATTCTTAAAACTACATGATTTCTGATTGACTTCAAGTTTAGAAAATTTGCACCTCGGTTCAAGCTGAAATGTATGCCATGAACGCCTTGTGCCTTAGAAAATCTTAGCAGAGGTTACACTAATAAAAAATCTTCATAAAATCGGATAGCAAAACAGCTATTAAATCAATTATACTTTATTTGGATTACGTATTAACGCCACAACGATTGTTGGCAATAAAAACTGTCATGATTCATCATTATTGTCTTTCGTTTCTCCAAGACTTAAGCGAAAACACAAAACTCCAAAAATCCAGCTGTACTAACCCTAAAAACTATCCCTTTTTTGGATTGTGTCATTTTTCCTGCAGCGTCACACACCCGACTAAATAAAAAAACTAAATAATCAGGTTTTTATAATTTGTTCGACTTGGGTCACTTTTCTTTTGGGTGTGCGATATAGGCCCTGAATCTACTCTTTAGAATAACAAAAATATACATAGAATCCTTTATCACAGAATGGATTAAAAAAATTCAAAATGTGAGGTGGATAAACTCTAGAGGTACACGGTAAGGTGCTAAAGTAACATTTATCAAGATTGGCAAACTACTAAAGTTTAGAGAGGGCTAAACTCAGAGGAGTGATAGGACTAAATACGGTCACTGGCATCTGAGAAAACATGTTCATAACATTGGATATATTCAATGATGACCCTTGTAGGTTATGCAGTGAGGAGGAAGAAACAGTCACGGATATCATTTTCGAATGCGAAGCAACCGCTCAATAGAGGAGACATAACCTTGGATACAAAGAAAAAACAGGGAAAAATTGTAGCAACGACAATCAATCGAGTCGATTACATTGAACTGAGGAACTAGGAAAGTCGGCTGCAGTGCTTGGGGGAACAAAAAACTCCGACTTCTTCGTATACATCATCATCATCAACATAGGCGTCTGCGGGGTAAAGAACAGAAGATTGGCCAAACCGATCATTTTAGTTTGTTCTTCTTTTCCATCAACAATTTAAAATCAAATTACATTTTGGGAGATGAACGTGTAGCTTGGTTGTTTGGGCTGTCTAACCTCCCTGCAGAAAATCAAGATAAATATCGGATAAAGGATTTTTCAGTGTTTGCTTTTAACGGAATTTAACATGTTTATTCTTTATCGTTATCTTTGTTTTCTTAATTTCAATTTTTAAACGTAAAAATGCCTCTTAGTGCTGAGGATGTTGCGCGTGGTGTGGCACTTATTGAAGATGGACGTTCCATCAGGTATGCGGCTACTGCCATCGTAGTTCCCTATGAAACTCTGCGAGACGCCGTTAGACGTTTTCGAAAAAGTGTGTCCTACCATAGAAGGCCCGCTTCTGGTTCTAGACGCCCCAGGGTAACAGAACCTCATGATGACCGTTTTTTGACTTTGATAATTTTGCGAAACCGGCACCTTACTGTTGATCAAGCGATACATCGGCTCCAGGAAGTTCGAGGTGTCCAAATTTCTGAACGCACTGCTCGAAGAAGGCTCGCATTTGCTCGAGAGCACAGCCATTGGTCTTTGGACGATTATTCTGCTGTACTTTTTACAGATGAGTGTAGATTTGCTCTACGATCTCCAGATGGGAGTTAAAGAGTGCAGGCGAAATGAAAGATACGAAGCCAGTAATTTTTCCCAGAGCCAACCTCTTCACCGTAGGTCAGTGATGGTGTGGGCGGGAATTTCAATGGAGAGTCGCACAGAGTTGGATGTTGTTCGTGGAGGATCTTTGAGGCCACTCTCTAAGATGAAATTTTGGAACATCGTTGCCTATCCTCGATGAAATCAGCGACAATCCTATTCTAATGCCCGTCCGCATATCGCTTGCATGGTACAATCGTACCTTCAACAGTATAACATCAAGGTCATAGCCTGGCCGCCCAATCTCCAGACTTGAACTCCATCGAACATTTATGTGATAACCTCAAAAACAAATTAGAGCACGTCCATCACTTCCTGATACATCCACCATGTTGAAAAGACTCTTCGTGAAGAATGGGCTAACCTCCAGCAAAGAGACATATCCAGTCTGGTAGAAGAGGAGGAAATACGCGATATTGAAATGTTAAGTAAATCTAAAACAAAATTAAAACCAATTTTATCTGTCCGTCTTTTTAATTTTTTTTCCGTTTTCTATAGTAATTTACCTTTTTTTAGTCAAAGACTCAGAATATTAGACGTTCAAAAACTTGAAACTTTGATTAAAGTATAAAAATATATACAAATCAAGTTATATTATAAGTGCAGAATTTTTTGCCTGTCAGTGTAGTTTAAGAATGGAAGTAAGTTCTCTTGTAGTTTTCAAAAATGCATAATTTCTGATAGACTTCAGCGAGCTTTCTTCTTAAGGTCTTTATGAATATAAACCTGTAATTTTGTCGTTTGTGATCAAATTCAGTCAAATTTTTAACAAACCATTCCCGTATAAACATTTTATTTGGTTCATTTATGCAATGATTTTGCTATTTATTTGAGGTAATTCACTAAAATCATGATACAGCTTTGATGAAGGCCTGGTGGTTGTTTTGCTTAGATACTCCTTGTGTGGCTTATCTTCAACCGGCCTGTATGAATTGATATCGACGGAATATCTGTAACGGTTTCTGAATACCATAAAGTCGATATTTTGGAGGTAGACCCGGCAGAAACCCCGGGGTGAGGTACATAATGAGGACGTGAACAATGGCCGGCAGTGGGCGGGACTCCATCGTTGCACAATCGGCCGCGTTAAAGCTCCGCTCGGGTTGCAAAGGAAAGCAGAAAGGGGATCCGGTTCCGTCCACAATCATATCTCGGCTCGCTTTAACATAATCTTCCCAGGAAATCTGCTCATTGTCACGGCGAGACAAACTTTCTCACCCGCAGCCCATTGTGCGGTCAAGAGGGAGGCGTCGAGTCTCTTTGTCCACGTCTTCCTTGACGAGGGGACTCGACAAAGGGGGGAATTTCTCGTTACTTTACACACTTTTTGCCAGCCTGTTGACAGGGTTTTTGCTTTTATAAGGGAAAGAAATAATCCCAAGATTCTATTGTATGATACGCGAAACCACTAGACCACGCTTGGGGAGAACGGAAACCATGAAAGCCATAGGAGGAGCATCCTGATTGAACAAGTCAGCTCTTATCATTTTGTTTTCATTATACCAAATATTATATGGTGGGATAAGATGTCGTATTCAAAATGCAATTTATATATACTTAAAGATCATTTGTGAACTGCTTTTGTCAAAACTGAATTATTAAACCTTCCATGGTTCCAAGGGAAAACAGCTTCAAGTGAAAATGAATTGTTCATTGCCAAAATGGTTAACACAAAATGGAGTGTCCCATGGTTTATTGTTTTTAGGAGGGAGGATAAAAATTCCAAACCTTTTCTCATCACGGTACTCGATGGCCACAACAGTCGATAGTTGGGCATTATCGATAGGCCGATACTATCGTTAAAAATTATTGATGCTATGGATAGTTTTTCGATGGCATCTTAAAGATTGCTTGAGTGGACGGAATAGAAATTGAAGGACTTGGTCAGAGCGGAAGTGATAACATGAGACAACAAATACAAAATTTTAAACATGAACCAGCTTAATAGGCTTTCCATAGGTAGATTACCTACGCTGCCTACCTATTCAATAAAAAGTTTCAAGTAATTGAATTTAATTTCCTATTACTTGATACGTGCAGGATTAGGTACATTGTAACGGAAAGATGAAAAATCAATTTATTTGAATTTTAAAAAATTAGTTAGAACTAACAAACCAAGAAAAAAAGCCTCAGAAAAGACGAAAATGCCGAAATAGTTCAAGTGTGTTTCTTGAGGCATATCTTACATGTACAATTTAATCAATGTTTATAGATCCCAGGCCCTGAAGATGATCTCAGTAAAGGCCGGAACGTTGGCATAATAAAGAAAATGTTTTTCTAGACCTACATCACACCAGACCGCATCTCACGATCTCTAAATATTCATTAATTAACGGTCACTAAATACTAGTATAGCAAATTTTTAAAAAATTTAGACGAAGAACCACCAATTCCTTCCTTCTTGTCTATTTAGAAAAAAGAGAGAAGGTAAATAAGAGGAAGAGGTAGAAAGAGACCATACCGCGAATTTCTTTTGTTTGCACAAGTGCCTGACTGTGATTACGTGGGTATGGTACCTCCATAATCATCTTCAAAACTCGCGGAAAAATAAAAAGCTATCGATAGTCATGACCTATCGATATATCGATAGTAACTATCGAGTATCGCCCATCCCTCTTACGGGTATACCCGATAAACAATATCAAATTCAAAACCTATCAGTTTAGTAACGTGGGAGAGTAGTTGCTGGGTAAAAGGTGTGGGATTATTCACGAGCTTTTTGGCCAAATCAGCAACTCGAGGAGGGAAGAAATTAGTAATAAATGTTCCTGCTGATGGCATTCGGAGCGCAATTTGGCTGGAGATAAAAAAGAAATAGCAACGTGCGTACGAAGCGTCAGAAAAGGGACGGTATTATCAGTGTCTTCCAACAATATTTTGATTAGTTCTTACATGCTATTATTATTATTATTATTATTATTAATTACTTTTGTAAATAGTGTCATGTCAGTTTAAGTGGGAAGACATCTTCAATGATGTATATATCTTTTTTTTGCCATTTGGCTCCCCCCTGTAATAGCTATTATTATTATTAATTACTTTTGTAAATAGTCTCATGTCAATTTAAGTTGGAAGACATCTTCAATGATGTATATATCTTTTTTTTGCCATTTAGCTCCTCCCTGTAATAGCTATTATTATTATTATTATTATTAATTACTTTTGTAAATAGTGTCATGTCAATTTAAGTTGGAAGACATCTTCAATGTTGTATATATCTTTTTTTGCCATTTGGCTCCCCCCTGTAATAGCTATTATTATTATTATTATTATTATTATTATTAATTACTTTTGTAGATTAATACTATATCTATCTATCATTTTCTTACACCATTATTCTACAATATTTAGGGCGTTTTGCATCTGTTTTGACAGTGTCCTCAAATTTTCTCTTTATAATTGTTTCCAGGTCGTCTGCGAAACCTGTAGTATGGTATCCTAAGCTATTAAGCTATTTCATGAGATCTTCTACTACTGGCATAGAAGTGACCATAGCACCTTTTTTGGGGGGAATGTGCTGCTATTTGTATTATCTGACCAAGTTCTGCGCTTGGTTCGTTATTTGCTATTTCTTTGAATTATGTTGATGCGATGATAGTTGAAATGTTTGGTTGAACTCCGTATATCGATGCGGTACGTCCAAATGGGAGTCTTGTAAATCAATCGTTTGTTGTGAAGGAGCAATAGGAGCATATGCTGATACGTTAATGAACGAAGCAGCGGTTGCAATGGCATATGGTGCTGCAGCAGAGGATATACATAGAATTTGTCACTCTCACCCTGATATAAACGAAGCTTTCCCCACGCGTGTATCATTGCCTTCTTTAAAAAGTAACCTTGGTTCAATCATTGAAAATTGGTATGAATGGCTGAGATGCAATAGATCTTACTCAGCTAAAACTTTAGAATCATATATGAGAGACCTAAAGCATCTTATAAGTTTCCTCATCGCTCACATTGGTGGAAAAGTAAAAATGTTAGTTCCTTAGAAAAACTGAGCATATCTGAGCTAAGAAGCTGGCTTAGTTTCCGTTATGCAAGAGGCGTAAATGCAAGGTCTAACACTCGCGCACTGTCAGCAGTCAGAAACTTTTTCAAGTACATAAAAAACAACTATGAAATAAATAATGAGGCTGTATTTTCCTTGTCAAAGCCAATTCAGAGAAAAACTTTGCCTAAAGCATTATCAATATCAGATATAAAAACTCTACTGAAAGAAATGAAATTATCTGATTTAGGTGAGCTTTGGGTAATAAAAAGAGAAGTTGCGGTTATTGTTCTATTATATGGCACAGGCTTAAGAATTAGTGAATCGCTAAGTCTTAGGATTAGTGATGTAAGTGGCGAAAATTTAATAATTACAGGTAAGGGAAACAAACAAAGGCAGGTATTTATTCTTCCGGTAGTAAAAAAGTGCATACAAGAATATATAAAAGCTTGTCCTTACCTTGGCATTGACGATGAATCTCTTTGTGGGAGTAAGAGGAAAAAAATTGGGAAGAACTTACGTCGCTAATCGTTTGCAGAAGATAAGGAGAACGTTAAATTTGCCAGAAATTCTATCTCCACACGCATTCCGTCACAGTTTCGCCACAACAACTACTTGGCCACTCAAGCCTGGAAACTGCCCAAGTTTACACTCACCTAAATTATCAAGATGTTTTTAATATGTACAAAAATTTTCAGCAGAATTTGGAGAAGAAATAAAAATACTTGTAACTTGAGGATTATCGGTAGCACTACCAGGTCCTATGTCTTTTTCATCCCCTTTGTATAAAAAATACCCTATAAAAAAAGACCCAGCGCATCTGCAGCAAGACCAGCACTTATCTCTGGATAATCCACTATCGTTAAACACGCACCAACAACAAATGTTCCCGACAATATAAAAAATGTAAGAGCGTAGTTGTTTTGTTTTCCGCCTGGAGAATTTGCTCGTCCATCACTTTTTCGATGAATCCTCTCATTTGACTCTTCTCTTGTATTGTTCAGTTTTCTATCCTTTGTAGGTTGAGCTTTTATCAGTAGAATCCACTGGTATATTATTCATGCCCCCTCAGTCTCGATTGTCTAGAAGTCGTGAGACTGTTTTGTAACGTCTAGCTAGTTCCGGTTTTTTAGTACTGTATGTGTTAGTTATGTTAGTCTTTTATCTATGTACTGCCCAAGTTGTGTTACCCATAGGTCTTAGATTTACTTTTAACTAAAGCTTCATCATGTCTGATATATATGCAATCATCTTCGTCTGCTGGATTTGATCGGAAACGACCAACCTGTTTTTCACCCCGTTGGCCCCAAGAAGAAACATAAAAAATATTGTGTCAACAGAAATCCACCACTGAAGAAGTACAAAAGCTGAAACTCGCTGACGGATCTAAACAGCGAGGATAGACAAGCCAAAATGTTCAGCAACGACCAAATTTCATCTTCCAAAATGTAATTTGGCCATAAAAAATTAAAGATTAAACCTCCAGCCAAGTGCAAAAGAAGAATAAACAGACCAAAATGATCTGAAACGTTAAGCTAACTGTTTCTATACTGTATCATTTTTCAATCTGTTAAAATATTAAGAAAATGAGAGAAAAAATATATTGATCGTTCATGCTTTGTTCCTTTGATTTTTCTTGTTGAATTTGATCGGAAAAGACAATCTACAAGGTCATAACCGAATGTTCTGAGATTTCTCAATTGATGCTCATCTTGATGACATCCAGAAATAATGAATTTTCGAGGAACAAAATTTGTCTATCCTGCTCCCTTTCTCATCTATTTTGATCATTCGTGATCTTTGTTTGCTTTTGACTTGCTGAATTCGATCAGAAACGCAAAACTATATGTTTATAACCATGAAGACTTGAAGAAGATATCTCGCTGATTTTGAAGCCTCCCAGAAATAATGGGTTTTTGAAAATTGCAAGAGACATTTGTCCTATCTCTTAAAATATCGAGAATAGAACAGTGTCGATATTTATTTGATGGTTCTATACGGTTAGGAGACTATCGGCATTTCTCCATCTTTGTCCGTGGGTACGTGCTAACGGACCAAAATGGCGGAAACGCTTCTGACAAAAAACCATCTAGAAAAGGCAGACCAGGATGACCGTAGAGGAAAATGACATGTAATTTCCTTCCACGTGAACTGCACCTCTCTTAAGGCCTCAGTCGAAACGTCAGTTCATAAATAAACAAGACCAATATTTGCATTCATCGAATACAAATATTCAAATTCAACAATTTAAGTCCGGGGGCGTGTGACGTTTTAATTTCAGAATAGGTGTTGCTTACACTATCGGCTATCTCCTGTCACTCCATCCTGTCAGGGAATCCTATTAACCTTTCTCAGGAGTGAATGGTCCCTGTCAGTCCAGATAGGCTCCGAGATAGGCTCCAGTCATTAGGGGCCTTCTAAATACCAGTAGTTAGATGTTATCCCCACCGGACACTCGCCAGGCTAAAAACAAACCATTGTTCGACTTATCTACATTACAAACAAGTAATTTAATAGAGTAAATAATTAAAAGCTTTTAATACCAACATTTTTACATGGATTAACATAAAACATAATTGTCCTTTTACAAAGATAACGATCGCTTTGAAAGTTGTCTAATCCAATAATTTTAAGCACTTATTCTGGTTTATTAACCATTAGGAAGGTTATTTAAATAATATAATTAATAAATAATTTTGTTCATATAAGTAACCTAGTAAGTAATCATATAAGTAACTTTTTCACATTACCCGCTTATATACGAGTACGAAGCATAAAATTGCTTCTGATTGATTATGCAAACAAGAGAACACTATTTACTTAACCATTCGTTAAACCTTTTTATTTAGATTATGGATTTTCAATGTTTTCGTAGATACAATACAAATCTGATTTCCTTGAAGCTGATGTTCTTCGAAATAATGAGAGTTCGTACGATTAGGCATATTGTTGTATGGACTTATTAACAAAAATAAAATAAAAATAATTGTTTTGCATCCACGGCTTCCCAATTTTCTCTCCCAAAATCCCAAATAAGGCTGAAAATCGTTACAAGAGACGAAAAGTGATTATTGTTGAAATAATAAATCGTGTGCTTTATGATCGAAGTTACGATTTCGTGAAGCTGCATCGATATCTGTCGTTCGGTTGCCGAAATGGAACGTGGCAGCGACTTGATTCACCCTGCTTGTATCCCAGACATCACGCTATGGACTTTTATTATTATTTACTAAACACATATTTACATTTTTTACGTACAAAACATCGTTTATGGGGTATAAATATAAGAGAGAGAGAGAGAGAGAGAGAGAGAGAGAGAGAGAGAGAAGAGAGAGAGAAGAGAGAGAGAAGAGAGAGAGAGAAGGCGAGAAGAAGAAGGTGAAGGGAGAATGAGAAAAAGAGGGATGAGGATGAGAGAAGGAGAGAAAGAGAACAAAGGGATAAAGACGGTGAGAGTGAGAGAGAGAGAGAGAGAGAGAGAGTAAAGAAAAAGAGAGAGTGCGAAAGAGAGTAAACAAAAAAAAAGAGAGAGAGAAGGCGAGAAGAGGAAGGTGAAGGGAGAAAGAGAAAAAGAGGGATGAGGATGCGAGAAAGAGAGAAAGAGAACAAGGGATAAAGACGGTGAGAGTGGGAGAGAGGACGAAGAGAAAAGGAGAGGAAAAGAAAGAGGAAGGAAGTAAGTGAGAAGGAGAGAGAGAGAGAGAGAGAGAGTAAAGAAAAAGAGAGAGAGTGCGAAAGAGAGTAAACAAAAAAAAGAGAGAGAGAGAAGGCGAGAAGAAGAAGGTGAAGGGAGAAAGAGAAAAAGAGGGATGAGGATGAGAGAAGGAGAGAAAGGGAACAAAGGGATAAAGACGGTGAGAGTGAGAGAGAGGATGAAGAGAAAAGGAGAGGAAAAGAAATAGGAAGGAAGTAAGTGAGAAGGAGAGAGAGAGAGAGAGAGAGAGAGAGAGAGAGAGAGAGAGAGCGAGAGATGCGAAAGAGAGAGAGAGAGAATGCGAAAGAGAGTAAAAAAGAAGAGAGAGAAAGAGAAGGGGCGAGAAGCAGAAAGAGAAAGGGCGAAAGAGGGGTGGAGAGTGAGAGAGGACTTGAGAGAGAATTGAATTGAACATTTTATTTATAAAAACTCGCAAAAGTATAATAGTACATACAAATAAGGTTTATATAATTCAAAATACAAAATAGTATAATAAAAACATAATTTTTTACTTCCTTTTTTTTACTTAAAAATAATTGATGTACAGAGTATGATTGAACCAAATCTGATGAGCAAAAATTTTATAGATATTTCTTATAAATATTTTTAGATTTTCATGATTTTATAACATTGGGTAAATTATTGTAAACTTCTATCAATTTAGGAATGAATGAATTACAGAAACAGTGTGTATGACATAACGACATTTTAATGCTTTTTGAGAACGGGTAAAAGTAGTTTTTTAAAACTTTAAAATGAGAAACATACAAATTCATACACACAAATAAGTTTTACATAATTCAAAACATAAAATATTATAATCCAAACATAATTTTTTAATGCCTGCATATATTTTTAAACATAATTGATGTTACAGAGAGTGTGATTGAACAAAATCTAATGAGTGAAAATTTTATAGATATTTCTTATAAATATTTTTAGATTTATATGATTTTATAACATTGGGTAAATTATTGTAAACTTCTATCTATTTTGGAATGAATGAATAACAAAATCAATGCGTATGACATAACGACATTTTAATGCTTTTTGAGAACGTGTAAAAGTAGTTTTTTTTAACCTTAAAATGAGTAACAATATCAAATAGGTATAATGATATTTGTATTATTGTAAGGAAAAAAAAGTTAACAATCATTAATTTTAAAAATGGATACATTTCAAAATGTTTGTTATAAATTCTAGAATCAAAGTTTAGATTACAGAAATAACGAATACACATATTTCTAATAATATATAACTTATGAAGAATTACAGAAAGAGAAAGAGAAGGAGAGAGAGAGAGTGAGAGAGAGTGAGAGAGAAGAGAGAGACTGTCTGACAGACATGTAGAGCTTGATGAAAAAAACAAACAAAAAAACTGGAAAAATGGTCTATCTGTTGTTAGACTTTCTTGGAAATGTTTTGGTTTTCTCTAAAATTATTTCCAATTTAAAATAGAAAGAATTAATATCAAAAACTCTTATCAATAATGTATTTTGTGAGCAATGAGAGTAAAAGTGTGTCTCCTAAATTCAAAAAACGTTGTTATTGAATATTCTTAAAGTAGGAAATATTTATGAATGTAAGGCACATCCAGCCTGAATTAACACTCGATTAATTAACTAATTCTAGAAATTTATTATTCAGAATAATTTCCCATAGATCCTTTACTCCAAGAGTGAGTATTAAAACGGGGGAGAAATTAGGAGGCAGGGAACGAACAGAAAGAAAATACAAGATAATTCCTCAAATTTGGCCGAAAGCGGGCCACCGCCTGGGATGCAAATCCTCAAAATTAACATTCACGGCCAACTTTGTACGATTAGACGGCGAACGGTCTTTTCTCGAAATGTTAAACAAGCTGACCGGCCTTTTTTCCTATTCTTTTGTTCGGGTTTATTTCTTTAAAAGCCTGGGGCTAAAGTCGATGCCAATATAGAAAAAGACCGGCAGTTAAAACAATAAACATAAATATTTATTAAATTCACTAATTTCGTGGTCCGCTTGACTAATTAATACATTACAATTAATTAAGGTTTTTAGTTGAGATGAAACAATTTGAAAAATGGCAAAAAGGAGGGAAAACTCATAAGGTGGGGTTGAGATAGGAAGTTGATGTCCGAGTGGTCCGAGTCCCGAAGATCGTGGGTTCGAATCCCGCTCGTGCCATTAACTTTTTTTCGTCTCAACTAAAAACCTTAATTAATTGTAATAAATATTTATCATATTTTCTTGGGCCAACCATGACAAACAGTGTTTGATTAAAAACGTTTCGAAAGAGTTGGCTTGTTGGTTCAATATTTATGAAAATGCATATGTTTGATGGTAGTGTGCTTTGATCTTTTTTATTTCTTTTCTTTTCTGGACATGATGATGGGTTTGGTATCCCCAAATCACTATGAGCCTTGTGGCTTATTGTATTTTCCTAGTTACTCAGTTCAATTGATTTGATCCTTCTTTTAAGAAGTTGCAGGTGGCTTTTTGGTTTCCTACTTAAGTACTTCATTGTTTAAAAGATCTTATGATGAACCTATCTAATTTCTAATAAAAATATATCAAGTTTTTTTGCTAAGGGTCTCTTTGATGACAAAACTTTTCCTACTTGATTTGCACAGAATAATGATCAAATTTTAAAGCTAAATTTTATTCTTATAATAAGGTCTCAGTGGTTTTGAAAAACAGTTCTACCGTACATTGTCCCTCGGGATCGTTAATAGACATAATTTGATTTAGGGGTTGGTGAAACCGGTCTAAAAGTGACGGAAACAAAAGGACCAGACACTTCTCGGAAGGGCGAGTGGGCAGGCTTATTTTATAAGTCAAGGGCCCTCTTGAGATAAGTTAATGAGAAGCCGGGGAATATAGCGAGGGGCGCTAAGGAGCTTACGTCAGAGTGGCACAATGGGACGAGGGCATACTAAGCGGATTTTACCGTTCATTAAATATCGTTTTATTATGACACACGTATGCAAAGACAAACAGGGTTAATTGTGGATTTCCTTTAATTGGGTGTTATTTCTACAGAAAGACTGCATTGGTGGACGTTTCAAACTGCAAAAGACGGAAAATTGAATTATGCATAACTAGGTTAATCATCGAGTTGTCCAAAAGATTTTGGTCATCTATTATTAGAAACAAATCCTTAGATTGATCGACTACATCGATATTTTTTATCTGGTCTGCCTATTCGAGCCCGGCTTCTTGGCTGCCTGAAGACATTCGTTACAGTGGTTTTTCATGCGTTCTTCATGTCTTAGTACTTTTGGTAGGTTTATAGGTTCAAGATGGCTCCAAGATCTAGAGCAGGCCAGGAGTAGGTCTCTCTATGAAAGTAAACCAAGGACTAAATTAACAAAAACTTTGGGCAATATGCCACTGTCTTTCAGGTGGAGACTTTTGTTATTGACCACCTGCCAGGTAGATCAAAAGGCTGGGTACCATCCTAGCTACAAGGACACCCAAGCAACTGCCTAATCCGTAGTAAAGTCCAGAGTCGTTCGGTACTGCATCAAGACGCTGTCTGACATTGGTGATAACAAAAAATAGCTTTTCTTAGGTACCTAGGGCATTCAGGGCTTTGGGCGACCAGGAGGCCAAGGAAGGCTCAAGGAGGACGCCATCGGCCCTGAACTCTTTTGCGCCATACCAAACTGCCAAAAACTTAATGAGTTAAGAATAAGTCCATAGATCAATGGGGATGTGTGATATTATAGTTCACTAAAGGACCATAGAGAAATTACTAACGGCAGAACTAGGACGTGTTAGGAGTAGAATGATAGGACTGCTGTCTGGAGTATGCAAAGACTAGGAGCAGCTGGAATAAGCCTGTCCAAGTATTGCAAGAAGTACAAATAGCGGAACATTTCCTCTGTTGGTGTGAAGGCTATGCAGAGTTATTCCTGGACGAGGAAAAGCCAAAGGTTGACGGTACACTCGGGCGCTTTTTACACAACTTTGGATCTGTAAAAAGTCATAAGCTTAACGAAGAGCTCTTGACAGTGAAATCAATATTAATCGCAGTGTGCAAGGTCGAAAACCTCAACCTAAACCAATCAAAAATATAAATACCAGGTGCACGCAGCTAACACTCCTCAAGACACACTGACCTTTGCAGATAACTCTGAGTCACTAGAAAGTTTCAGCAACACTTCACACAACTTAATGTGAAAAGAAAATAATAAAATCTACCCACATTACCTGCATTCTCCGCGAAAAGATCCATCCTCCATTTTATCTCAATAATATTCCCTTCCGATTATGGACAAGGTGCGGTGCTTAGGTCTGTACATCGAAAAATGTCTATGTGGAATCTCCATACACGCCTAGAACGTGAGAAAGTTATTTCACTATTTCTTTATAAACGCTGAAATAAAATAATTAATTAAATTAATAAAAGCTTTATAACAGCTTGGTGAAGCCTATATGGACCACAGTTGGATCCAAACTGCCCAATCCGCAATCTTCAGAAAAATCCTTGATGCTCCATTTAATGTATCCAACGGAACTATCTATCATAAAGGCAAATATTATTTTGTCCAAGAGGTAAATCCAGTTTTATAAAACCAACCCATAAATCCTTAAATCCAGAAACTCTCCTCCCGATGGACGGTGAATACAAGTTGGACTGATACTGGGTCACTTACATAGAGACATAGGCAGCAACAACTTTCGGATCCCACAGTATATAAGAACCTACATGGACAAACCAAACATTCAGTTTCCTCACTGATGGTGAGTCAAAGCCGAAATGTCGGTGAACACAAATAGAACCGGCATTGGGTCAATTACATAGGGCCATAAGTAGCGAAACTGCCGGATCCTACTGTTTATAAGAACCTACATGGGCAAACCAAATAGTCAGTGTCAGTACCCTCACTGATGATGACTCAAAGCCGAAACTCTCGGTGAACACAAATAGAACCGGCATTGGGTCAATTACATAGGGCCATAAGTAGTGAAACTGCCGGATCCTACTGTTTATAAGAACCTACATGGTCAAACCAAATAGTCAGTGTCAGTACCCTCACTGATGATGGCTCAAAGCCGATACGCTCGATGAACACAAGATGAAACGGCACTTTGAATTTGTCTTTGTTATGTACTGAAAATGAAAAACTACAGACTGTGCGTTTCCTCCGAATTTGTCCTTTTTATATGTTCTGATGGTTGGAGGAGTAGGAAGAGATCGAGCTATCGGTAGGGTTGGATTATTCAAGTGTGTTTTTTGTTCAAATAGATGTAGCGATGTTAAATCATTTAACTGGGAACTTATTAACATTTGAATTCACTCGTTTTATTTGATAAGCAAACATTGTATTATCAATATAACATGTGAACCATTATTTTTATAAAAATCGAATTAAGTGAGAATTTTTTTCTTTTCCATGGAGTGCAGCACAGTTGAAAATATAATAGATTATTATACGGTCAAACAACTAGGTTCGTCCCTTTCCCAGCTATCAAGTTGAGGGTCGGTTGGCGCCACACAAACCCACGAGTCATTCCAATTGATACACACTAATTGCTTGAGATAGCTCTCCCTTGTCTACAAAATGTCAACATAATTATGCTCGGGACCGGGCCGTCTCCCCCTGTGTGAGAGGCCCGGTGATCCTTCAGGCCGTTTTACACAATATAGAGCCCAGTGGAATCGAATTTTCAGGACGAGATGACAGGTATGGGGCGATGTTTACCATGACTGTATATCGTATTTCACCCTCATGAAAGGGTTAACGTTACATCTGGAAAGATGGAAATGAGGTTTTATTGTGCCAAAGGGTATCGTAAACACAAGATGAAAGCCTTCAACATTTATGTAACCGGCTGCTACAAATTTTCTAAATGGTTACAATAACAAGCAAAGACACGATTTAACCTTTCTTTGCAAAATAAATCCATTTAATTGGTTTTTTATGAGCTAACTTTTAAAGATTCGTGTTTTGTTTGTTGTTATGTGTTGAAATATGGCACGTTGCTAATTTTTATATTACCCAGTGTATCATTTGTTTGTTGTTAAAGTTGTCCAGTTAATATGGAAGATTATGGGTTGTGAGAATTTGGTAACAATCTTTGTAGGATATTTTTCATTTTTGACATTTTTGACTCGCACCATTATTATTTTTTGTCAAATAATTCGTTGAGTTCTGCCAGACAGTTTTCAGTATTTAAAAATCTGCGTTTGCAAGTAAAATAAAATAATTCCTGTTATGCAGAAGGGCTTAACGTCATTGGGCATCATCCCTGGCTGCGCCGAGATTTGAACCCTGAACCGCTAGGCTGACACACTAACTATCGTGGCCTCATCATTTTTAATATAAATCTGAGTTTTTCTTACCTTTAGAAGTCCTATAAAAATAAAGTGCGCGGAGAAACGCACAGACTTCTGCATATATGAAAATACGTCTAACAGACAAAATCAGCGGGAATAGGTTGACTGTGAACGCAATATTAATCAGCTCCTAGGTGAATAGTATCATAATGAAGAAAACTTTGTCGTTGGTTTGGAAGGTTTTCCTCAGAAGCTAACAATAAGACCGAAGTAAGCCATCCTTGAAGGCTTAGCATAGTCGATAACAAACTTCTTAATGGAACTGTAAGAAAATATCAATCAAACCGTCAGAAAACTAGAGGCACATCTTAATACTAACAGAACAGTCTCCAGACACTTAAAATTATTCGGAAAGATTAAATAGATCGTAGGAGTGTCAAGCATGAGCCGTATGAACAGCTAAAAAGTCAGGATATTTGGGATTCTGTACCTCTACATACAAACGGTCATATGGTAATGACATAATGGCACATGATAATATGGTAATTGTATGACAATAGAAGATAGGTTGAAGAATCAAGAAATAGCATTAGGGTTTTTCTTGGGTGCTGAAGAATCAATTTGACAACACACTTGTTTAATGGTCACACCTCTAAGACAGGATATACTGCTGTAGAAGTATATGAGCTGTGCCAGAAAGCACGAAAGCACAGGTCTCCATGTTCCACGTAAAAGTTGAAGCAATAGTAGCGAGGGTGTCCGTAGGGAGGAGTTTCTTTCGCTACAATAAGCCAACAACTTATTGGGATAACAAGATCAAACCTTTTCTCCCTTAGAAATGTTCCACCATATAGCCAGCAAATTGTGGTTATCTTGATAATGAGGATGAGAATATTAGGAAGCAGGGATTGGTATTCCAAAACCCTGCAGTCTTGTTCCTAGTTACTCAGTGCAGTTCAGTTGACATGATCCTTCTTTTAAGAAGCAGTAGGCCATTGGGTCATCTTGAACTGTAGGTTATATATTTATTCAGTGGTTGTTACGCTCGGGTGGCAGTTTCTTTCCATAACCTACAAATGGGGTCATCATTAATGTCCCCATACTGTTAACGTGTTTTCTCAGATGATGGTGATCAGCAGGCCACTAGTAGAGTCGTGATAATAATAACTAAATAGAAACTGTATAGTGCGGCCAATTTCTTTCTTACAACAACAAGACAGGTATAGGCAGAATGCGTCAAAATTTGACCAAAAACATCACTGGTCTTAGTTTCACAACCCACAGGTACACCTTCCTTGTGGGCCCAGGGAAAGACCATCAACCCTGGTGCCTGGGGGTAACCAATGATGGAGACAAATTTCCCCTTTTACCTTCCCATACCCTTCCTTTCCTAATTTTCCTTTCCTTTCCTTATCCCCGTCTGCTTTGGCAGAGGCCTCCTGGGTTATTGAACAAGCACCCCTCAGGAAGCGGGTGCATCAGTTGGGGGTTCGTATGAACTCCCGGGTACCTTAAAAATAATACTGAACCACGAGAGTAGAGTATCCAAGAGGCTCTACTAATTGAGGTTGGACTCGTGGTGGTCGTGGTTTGTAAACAAATTGTACCTTAGCTGGAGGGTACCTGCCAACCGGAGACGGTGATAGAGTGCCTTCTCTATCTCTCCGGGAGTGGTGAAAGGCCTTGCCGGAAACCACAAAACTGCTTTCTTCAAGGCACATATGGATATGCCCTTTTCTTTACCCCGCTGGCCAAGGGATGTGACAAGTCCATGCATGTAAAATCTTCCTGGTGTCCTTTTTGAGAAGTCCCCCCGGGGATAAGTTCGGACGTTAAAGATCCTCATGGGTCACAACACCCATGAGTAAAGATGGGAATGTATGGTCTTAGTTTCAATCCTGTTGCCCGACGATGCCTGACCATGTTTCATACAAGCTGTAAACAAAATACAGCAGCTTGACTGTAAACAAGCTCAGTCAACTTTACTTCGAGGAATGTCTTTTCCCAATTAATCTGAGATCTTATTAAATTTTTTCATTTATTGATCAAAACTCCTGATATTTTATTTATAGCAGACAACCAAATATGTTAAATGAATGTAATTTTCAAAAATATTACAGTGCATTAAAATAAATAATAAAGTTTTCTTTCTGGCTTGATTTGTTCATCAAGAGAAAAAGGAAAAAAGCTTGAACTAAGTTTTAAGGGGGACCGTTAAATTCGTCAAATTTGTAAAGTCTTTCTTCCTCGGTGTATTAAGGGATGCGCCTCTTCGGCCCCTTAAGAGTTGAAGGACTCCAAGTCGATCATAATTATCAAGAGCCTTTGCGTCAACAACAAGTAATTATTTGTTTGAGGAGACTTGAGACTCGTTATAATCCACTTCTTTCGCTCCTCTCTACTTAAATTATGTTTTGATTGACAAATTGGTGATTGACAGCCGTGCCCCTGCGGCCTTCGACGGGCTCGGTCGCTCCCGAATCCGTTATTCCATCATCTCTTCGATACTCGGTTAAACTATTA
The DNA here is from genome assembly GCF_000648675.2 of Cimex lectularius. NCBI lineage: Eukaryota > Metazoa > Arthropoda > Insecta > Hemiptera > Cimicidae > Cimex > Cimex lectularius. Next base: position 2,257,966 of record NW_019392686.1, read on the forward strand.
TCTAGTCAAAACGATTTGCACTAAACAACTGTTTCATATCATTTTTAGAATTAGTCAAAATATTTCTTTATGAAAAGAAAGCTAAGAGTACTACTTGACTGCATTCCTAGACACGGATCAGGCTTTCAGGTTCTGTCTTCCAGAATTCCACTCTAAACTCACACTGTTTCTACCCCATATTATTTTATCCTTCATTCCTAGCTGATATGTTGTTCAGAATGATATGTGTCTAAACCAATACTAGCCGGCGAACCACAAGGGAGCACTCTTAGTCCCTTCTTGTTTACCATTTATAGAAATGTCTTATCCACACCTTTAATGAGGTTAAGTTACGTCATGTAACACTTATTAAATGATGAACGTCATGCTCAACAGCTAATGCATAACCTTGGTGTACCATTTTTTTTCATCTTTTTGTCAAACCTTTCCTTCCTTCTGAAATTAATATTAACAAATCCCCAAGGAGAAATTCTATAGACATATGCAGAACTAATTTTTATCTCTTATGAAGATTAGATCATTACAAGCTGGCTTCCCACAAGGGAGCATTCTTGGTCCCATCATGTTTCTATTGCTGAATTTCCTATAAATCACAATACCGTCATTGCTATCTACGCGGACGTTACTACAAAATTTTCTAAAGTAACAGCAATTTGCTTTATTTCAAAGAATATTGTTCTGAACGTCACGGTTGGTTAGTTTACAATGTGCTTTACCGAATCGCAGACCTACAAGCTCCAATAACTTTATCAAGTACTAAGTGGAAGACAAACCTGAACGTGGAAAAATGCGCACAGTCTTGAAAGAAAACATACTTGCCCACTACTGAATAAACATCAAGAGAGACCATCACTGACTAATAGAAATTTAGAATCATCCGTAGGCAGATGCCGAGAAGTCCTCACAGAAAACTTAAGATACTAGAAGTTAAAATTTTAATTAGATGAGTTTATCAATTACAAAAACCTCTAGGACCTAAATGTGTACTCACTTTACAAAAGGTCTCCGTTGTGATCATTCTGGTCTACCGATCTTTGGTTTTGGTATTTCGTCAACCTTTGGAACCGATAAAATGGGCATAGGCACTGCGAATCTCCAAGTTCGACTACAGAAAAAGGAAACAAGGGTCTGACCAGGAATATCCAGAGAAAACCCAGGTGTCAGACTCGATCGAAAGCATGACATCGAGAAAGCCTCACGAGCGGCATTTCTTCTAAAGGGAGGATGCGATGATGTCAACAATGCAATGGCACTGTTGAACAACGGAATCGATGACGCCTAAATCCAAATTGATAGTCGGGGATGGATGATTCAAGGTGTGATGATCGTTCTTAAGATAGGAATCTGCATTATAGAAGAGAAGGGACGATCGTAGAAAATACATTGAGAGGAGGAGATAATGGCCAATCCTGAAAGTAGTACACTGCTAGAAGGATATATTAAATTTTAATTTTTGTGCCACAGTGAGAAAGTTAAGATATACAGGGTGTTCGGCTACTCGTGTTACAAACTTTCCCAGTAGATTCTATATTCAAAATGGAACGAAAAAGTCCTAATTAACTATCATCTGAATCTCAATAGTTTCGGAGTTATTCCTCTTTTTTTGATTTTTTAAGATTTCACGACGTTACCTCAAATAAACGATGATACCTCCACAAACTAAAAGGTTTTGGACAAATCCGTTGACATCATTGAAAACTAGGTTAAATTTCTAACAAGATGTGTTAAATACTAAACTTTTAAACGTTGGTGAAATAGGTTTTTCACTACCCAGAACTTTTTTTTTCAAAATTGAGTAATTGTAACAAATACATTTAGGATGTGGAAAAGTGAATTGATACAATGCAAAATATATTTTTTATTACATTCACTAATTTCGTGGTCCGCTTGACCAATTAATATATTACGATTAATTAAGGTTTTTAGTTGAAATAAAAAAGTCAATGGCACGAGCGGGATTCGAACCCACGACCTTAGGCTAGATACGCCGCTACTCTACCACTTGAGCTATCGTGACCTCGATCCACTCGGACACCAACTTCCCATCTCAACCCGGCGTATCTAGCCGAAGGTCGTGGGTTCGAATCCCGCTCGTGCCATTGACTTTTTTTATCTCAACTAAAAACCTTAATTAATCGTAATATATTTTTTATAATCAATCAAAGTATTTCTACTTACTCAACTCAGAGTTATTTCACTTTTTCTGATTTTTTAAGGTTTCACGACTTTGCTTCAAACAAACGATGATACCTCCACAAACTAAAAGGTTTTGGACAAATCCGTTGATGCCACTGAAAACTAAGTTAAATTTCCAAAAAGGTGTGATCTCTAAACTTGTAAACGTTGGTGAAATAAGCATTTTAGTAGCCAGAACTTTGAAAAATACTTCTTTCTCAATGTTGAAAAACTTACTATAGTCATTCTAAACTGCTATTTCCAACTTCCAAGCAAATTTCAGAAAACGTACTCCATTTAATATCCTTTTTAGTGGTGTTATTGCTTTTGTAATTACTTTTTTCAAAGATGAAGAAATTGATGAAGGAAAGGAAAAAACCGTGGTTGAAGGATTGGTAAGGTGGAAAATTAAAAAAAGAAAGTAAAAAATTACGGAAATTTTGAATGATTTTATTAAGAGTTTTGTAATTTGGATTGGAAACAGAAATAGTGCAAGTTTACTTATTTACCAACATAACTGCAACTTTGATTAAAGTTTAAAGCTTCACAACGTTTTTTGCTAATTCATTCAAAATTTCCTTAAGCTTTTACATTTTTTAATATTTTTGTAATTATTATTTTTTAAATTTTCCTCCTTACCAATCTGTAAACCACGGTTTTTTCCTTTCCTTCATCAATTTCTTCATCTTTGAAAAAAGAAATTAAACAACACCATTAAAAACGATATTAAATGAAGTACGTTTTCTGAATTTTGCTGGTCCGTAGGTTTGGAAATAGAGTTTAGAATAGAAATTTAACCATAATAAGTTTTTCAATTTTGAAAACAAAAGTTCTGGGTAGTGAAAAACCTATTTCATTAACGTTTAAAAATTTAGTATTTATCACATATTATTGGAAATTTAAGGTGGTTTTCAATGGTATCAACGGATTTGTCCAAAACCCTTGAATTTTTGGAGTTATCATCGTTTATTTGAAGCAAGGTCGTGAAACCTTAAAAAATCAGAAAAATCAGGAAAACACCTTCGAAACTGTTGAGATTCGGATCATAATTAATTAGGACTTTTTCGTTCCATTTTGAATGTAGAATCTACCGGCAAAGTTTGTAACACAAGTAGCCGAACACCCTGTATATGTGTGTGTATATAATATAAATTTGGTTAATTTTGACTTTTTAAAATTTAATCTCTGATTATTGCCTTGTAAAAATGATTATTGTTTTATAAGAGAACGAAAAATTATCTTACATTGTAAATACTTTAGTTTGATCCATACAAGAAGAACCTTTGTTTTAATGTATTATTTTGCTTATGGTGTATATATTCATTTTTATTATACAAGATCCAGCCCCACAAAGGATGGGGTGTATTATTACTATATTTATTTTTTTAGTCACGGTTTGATCACTCTCTTGATCTACATATTCTCACTGTTTAGACCAATATATAGAAATTCGTAGAAAATACAGTTTTAAAAAAAAATATTTCTAGTTTTTTTTTTAAAGAAATAAATGTGAAAAGAGTGGGCTGAGTTATGCACGTTATGAAGACATCATCATCAAAGCAGGTCGCAGGATAACCAATAAATTTGTGTTATTAGTTATTTTAGAAATACAATAAGTCAAATGCAATTCGACTATGTTGAAAATTTGGGGGTGGTTTTTTTTAGTGAACAGACAATTCTAGTCGATAAATAATGGAGGCTCTGATCGTCCATGTGGACTCCATTGGCACATCTGCAACCGTGATTTTCGCATTGGTGGGGATCACCTCGGGCTAAACGGGTTTCACAAATAAAACTCAAACGGATTATAAAGTCAAGCACGTTCCCATTTGGAATTTGACCTCGGGCGTACCTGTTAGGGTAAGTGGGAGTATGAATCGGGATAACAGTCGGATTGGGAGTCGGACAATGTAGACAGCCGGAGCAATCATGTAATTACAACAACACGGCATGAATAGTCGACGTTGGTGACAATGTATTCCAAGATGGCCGTCGTGTTTTTAATCAGGCTAAAGGGGGTGGCAGATGGTAATGAGAGAGGGTATTATCATGACAAAAGGGAGGACGGCATAAGCCGCCATTGTGTGGCCCCTTAGTATTCCCCCTTGGCAGTGTGTTCCCGACAATGCCTCCGTCTCCGGCAAGTCCCATAATGGGCACCCGCACCTACTAATAAAATGAAAAGCTTCTTTGAATCGGCTTTCAACTCCTTCGCACCGCTCCTCCGCAGTTGAATTTCAACTCAATACCCTCAACCGTTCTACAACGTTTCTCAGATCTTAAAAAACTTCCTTTGCCTTTCCCCCTACTATTTCCTGTAACATTACGTACCTCCTGTCATTCCAATGGTGGGGGTTAATTGTAAGATTGCCACCTATGTTCGTTCCAATTTTCATACGCAGTAAACGGACTAATTCCCTAAAATCAAGAAATAGTTAACTTATTATTGTAAATTTAAAAAAATGAACAAAACATAAATTGAGAGGTTTCTTCTCGAGATCTGTGGGATGATGAACCAATAGTTTGGTCTTATCTCATGCCAAGATTAAATATTGTATCATATCCATTTATGTTTAGTGGTCTAATTGACCAAATTACTTATTTCAATTAATTATTCTTTTTATGTAAGGTCTTGGTTGAGTTGAAAAGTTAGTGCCACGAGCGGGATTCGAACCCGAAGTTGGTGTCTGAGTACATCGAAGATAAGATAGCTTAAATGGTTAGAGCAGCGGCGTATTCAGCCGAAGGTCGTGGGTTCGAATCCCGCTCGTGATACTAACATTTTCATCTCAACCAAGACCTTACATAAAAAGAATAATTAATTGAAATTGTATCGAATTTAGGAATCTGAATAGATTCGATGTTTTGTCATACTCTGGCACGGTACCTATAATTTATGTAAAATGTGTTGAATTACCAAACCCTTTGCGAGGAAAGAAAAAGAGCCCTAGGTAGTTACATAATGAAAAATCAAGTTTTGGTTTAAAGAACTTCAGGAACTTTGCAATAAAATAAGGCATAACAAGATCGAAAGCCAAAACTGCCGTCGAGTAATGAATTACTTAATTTAATAAAAAGTGCTTAATAAAGAGGCCGAGCTTAATTTAAAAAATATGATAGTGTAAAATAGTATACATTTTATTAGCACCATGCTAAAGGTAGGTTTGTTGGGATTAAATTATCCAAGATGTACATTAGGATGTGGTCCAGTGGTCGAGACTATTATACTTTCCAAAGCTTTCGGATGTATTTCGTCTTCCTCGCACTACGACTGGTAAACAAGATTTTTCCTATTAATATTACCACGTACTACAACAAAAATTGCAACATTTCCATACAATTTATGAAAAAACTAAAATATATAATAGACCCCATATTGGCCTGTTTGTTGTTTTTGAAAAAAAAAAGCCCATTTGTAAATGCCACTGACCCTCCCCCCATGGCATTATATTAAAATGAATAACATATTTATTGCTGCTAAAATAAGCACTGCATTATTATTATTATTCCCCCGAAATTATAGGGGTACCTAAAACCGTTTCTCTATCACGAAATCCAGAGTTTTTTTGTCTTACTTGGGTTTGCAACAGTAGAGGTCATATCAACCCACAGGGAGCCGGTGTTATTGAAAAACTGGCTTTTTGTAAGTACGTTTAGTCAAAATTCAAGACTGCTGAGATTCGAACCAGGGACCCTTAGAACACGTGCACAAGGAGCCATTTAAAAGAAACGGAACTACTTAATACAAAGCGTATCCACACACGAAGCTACTAAAAAAGTTCCAAATCACTAGTTTTTTCAGTGAAATCATAAAAAGAACATCATCCCAATATTTGTTCGTTGACAGTGACGTGATGATTGAACGACGAACCTGTCAGATTTGTTTATTTTTAATTCTGCTTTTAGGACAAGCGCTCTGNCGAACAAAGTATTTCTACTCACTCAAAGTGTTTGTCTTCTGTGTAATTAATTTACATTAACAATGGGTAATAATTATTAACTATAAGTTATGCAATATAAAGCAAAAACACAACAGTTTATAACCTTAAAAATTAAGCAATCAATTCATTTTTATAATTTTTGAAATACACTTTTTGAATTTGTTACTAGAATTAAAATCAAAGAACTTAAAATTATTTTTTTGAGTGAATCGTATTGCTGTTACCTGAATGATTGTAATAAAAATCAGTTTTAATGATTGATAACTTTTTTATTATTTTGGAAACTCTATTTATCTAAATGAGTAAGGTATAATATACATATGGGTGTAATTAATACGAAAAATAAAATACATATTCTACTAAACGGCATGGTAATAAACCGTCTGTCGGGAACTCCAAATTAACCTTATTATTAAACGTAGTAAAATATATTGTATTTGTGTAAGGGATATTAGTTTTAAATATATGGACATCAAAAAATAAGTAAAAAGTTGTTTTACATACGGAAAAAATTATTTAAAAAATTGTACAAAATTCTAAGTTCGTCTTTGATGTAAGATAATTGTTGTTTTGTATGAAAGACAAGAATGTTTCTAAGAGTGCTAAATTTGAATTAAAGCCTTCTATGTTTGTTTGTAAGTTGGTTGATGTGAGTTTCTAAGTGTACGTTTTTATCCAAAGTAATTTCAAGATATTTACACATGTCAACAAATTTAATTCTACCACAATCCAGGTACCGTTTGTTTACCAAATTCTGCATGAAAGGTAAAGTGATTTGAAAGGTTTAATTTATAATAGGGATGATTTTTAGAAAATTTTTTCTTATAATAATTGATAAATGGTTTGATACAAATAAATTTTTTATTAAATTATAATCGTCATAATATTACATAGGACTTAAAGTAATGGATTGTCAAACTCAAGTACTGTATCATCTGCATAACAACAAAGCTTGTGATTTAAGAGGAAATTTAAAGAAGTCACGAATATATAGTAAAAAGAGAATAGGTCCCAAAACTGAACCTTGAGAAACTCTAACTTTTAGATTTAATTCAGAACGTTTATGTACACGAACTGTTTTCGTTTAGTTAAATAGACTTCAAAAAGCTTTAAAGGTATTCCTTTAATGCTATATTTGTCTAATTTTTCTCTTTTCTCATTGGAACGTTGGCGGTTCAGTCTTACAGTTCATGTCTAGAGACATGTTTGTAATTGATCCAACCTGATGATGAGTGGTTAATGCTTGAAATCCAGACATAAACAACAAATCTATGAGTACAGTTACAAAAAGTGAATGTACATACTCACCCCGCCTTTATGATTTCCAGAAAATTAGGTTTTCTGATTGAGATGTTGATGAGTAGAAAATAATACCCCAGAAAGAATGATCTTCAAGGAAAACAGGACAAAAATGAGCTTTCTTTTTAAATGTGATTAGTGACCGTTAATCGATATTTATTTAGAAATCGTGAGAACATTTCCTAAACATTTCTCTTAAAATCTATAAGCACCGTTGAAATCCCCGTTAATTTTTCAATAAGAAGATGAAGGTGGCAAAACGTTTGGGTCTTTCTTCCTTGACCTTCTAGCTGTTTGTAAACTTCTTAAGCATTACATACTAAATGGGCATTAAATTAAATTAAAAAATTTCAATGGAATTATGATTTTGATTCTCTCTAAAAATTAACGGGGATTTCAACGGTGCTTATAGATTTTAAGAGAAATGTTTAGATTAAAAGATATCACGATTTNCATGTATTTGTTAAATTTAAACAATGTTTGTAAATCCCTGGCCCTGAAGATGATCTCAATAAAGATCGAAACGTTGGCACGATAAAGAAAATGTTTTTCTGAAACCTACATCACACTAGACCGCATCTCACGATTTCTGAATAATTTTCTTAAAAAACAAAAAAATTATTGATTTAAGTTCTAATTTGTTAACGGATAATGAAAAGTAACAATAATTCTAAATTGTAATAGAAAATATAAATAAAGGCTTGATTTATTTACGCAGTTATGTGAAGTATCTGAAGGTTATTATAAAGGAGGTATATTACATCGAAGTTTAATAGAGCAGTCTTATCATTTTAATTGAAATATCTTTATGGATGCGTACGTTTTGAGAGGAGGGATATTAGGTGTAATTATGACGTAAAGTGAATGAGGTAACATTGAATTTGTTCAAAGAGAGCCTGTTAATCCGTCAAAGTGAAGATTCTTTTGAGAGGGAGTGTCAGGCGTAAAAGCTGATTTGGCCTATCAGAAGTTCGAGAGGTGTAGACGAAATGACTGTAATAGCCTGGCAAAGGGGGAGCATGGCTCAATGTATTTCTCATTAGAACCATGGCGTAGGGTGGGCAGTATTGTGGGACGCTATTGACTTCGGAGGGGTGCTTGACTCATGTGTAAATCCGACGAGAGGATTCCATAACTGTATTACCGGCTCAATACCGTTCCCTCTCGAACGAGCACTTGCAACACAACGGATAACGGTCCTAACCCAATTCCGAAATGGCCCGGGGCCGGCCAATTATCTCACAGAGACTCATTTCTGAATAAACGGAGGTGCTGTTACACTAACGAGCGATGACGCACCGGTTTCAAATGATTCGTATCTGACACGTTCCTCCGTCCAAGGATCGATATCCGATTTAACCCATTCCACTTCTAACTGCTTCATTATACATTCCCTCCTCTCGGGCTTCGACATTTGACGGCTGCTGTGACGAGTACGGACGTTTAACATTTAAGTACATCGACTGCACTTTCCAATCAGAAGCTGCTGGTTTTTAATGCCGTCCAATTTTGAACTAAATATTATCATAATAAATACAATAAAAAAAATTTAAGTTAGTGATTAATTTGTATGTCAAATATTATTTCGGTACATGTTTAAAATAGGAAGTAAATCAAAATCTATTTTAATATTTATTTTCAATTAATTAAGGTTTTGGTTGAGATAAAAAAGTCAGTGCCACAAGCGGGATTCGAACCCACGACCTTCGGCTAAATACGCCGCTACTCTACCACTGGAGCTATCGTGACCTCTATCCACTCGGACACTAACTTCCCATCTCAACCCCAAACTTTTGAATTTTCCTTCCTTTTTGTCAAATGTCGTGTAATCTATTTGATTCTCGCCGACAAATGAAATGGCCACGGAGAGCTTTAGTTACTTCATTTTGCTTACTACATTTTATTAGGTTTCGAGGTGTCCGCTTGACCAAATGAATTATTTTCAATTAATTAAGGTTTTGATTGAGATATAACATGACTTCCCATCTCAACCCAACTTTTCGAATTTTCCCACCTTTTTGCCATTTTTTATCTCAACCAATATCTTACATAAAGATTACTTAATTGAAAGATATTATTTGGTCAATCGGACCACAAAATCTAATAGATTTAATAAGTTAAATGAAATATATCTTCACTAAAGCTCTCCGTGGCCATTTCGTTTGTCGCCGAGAATCAAATAGATTACACGACATTTGAAAAATGGCAGAAAGGAGGATCTAAGTCACGATACTCAAGTGGTAGAGCAGCGGTGTATTTAGCCGAAGGTCGTGGGTTCGAATCACGCTCGTGACACTGACTTTTTTCTCCCCATCGAGTCTACGGATTCATGAACCTGTTTGTCGTTAAAGATCATCTTTAGTCGTTAAAGATCGTTTATAGCCTGCCAGATGCGTTTCGATTTTTTGGCCTTCTTCAATACTGACCAAAACATCGAGTATGGGCAGACCAAAAAATATCAGTAAAACCCAAACAATGGAATCGATATTGAGAGATTTTGAGAGATGTATCTGTAGTTAAGGTTCAATTTTGCCCTACCATACGCATTTCGGCTTTTGGCCATCTTCAGTGCTGCCTGAAGAACTTCAGAACAAAATTCCGGAGTCTGTTTCAATCACCGTCTGACGACCAAAACAGCGTGGTTAGTCAGACCAAAAAATATCAGTAAAACCCAAACCAGAGAATCGATTTGAGAGATTTTGAGTGATGAACCTGTAGTTAAGGTTCAATTTTGTCCTACCATACGCATTTCGACTTTTGGCCATCTTCAGCGCTGTCTGAAGAACTTTGGAAGAAAATTCCGAAGTCTGTTTCAATTCACCGTCTGACAACCAAAACAGCGAGTATGAGCCGACCAAAAAATATCAGTAAAACCCAAACATCGATAATGAGAAGAAGAAGAAAAATTCCGAAGGAAAAAAGAAAAAAGGAATTCGGAAGAAAATTCCGAAGTCTGTGCCATAATGCGAACCAAGAACCCAGGAAAATATAATCAATATTGTTTAATTTCTGACTTCAAAATGCACATTCCGATATAATTTCCTATGTATTTTTGAATTTTTAGGTGTAATGACATTTTCATTAAATTTTTAAAAACAAATTTAGATATTACTGGCATCTGTAAGAGTATTTTATTGAATAAGGATTTGGCAGTCGACATAAATAGGTTGAACTAATTGAAATTGATTACTTCCTTGCTGAAGATGGAGACGGATCCTGTAAAGTGATCAAGTGGAACATAAACCGCCAATGTAAGTACAGAGAACTAAGTATTAATTTAAAGTCTGTTACCGAATCACAAGTTTGCTTGTGTATGATGGTATCTCGTTAAATAGATCTTTAACAACATTGTAAACTATATAATCTATTCGTAGTAAGTATTCTTTTTGTATAAATTGAGGATTAGATTGTTTAAAAAAAATCAACTCTGGAAGGAGCCGGTTGCCATCGCGTTTACCCACCGAGGGGGTGCGAATAGCTTAATACACCCGATATTTTAGGGGCTGATTGCTTTTTCGGTTTTTCACCCTCCTCGCCGAGAAGGCCCGGATAAAAGAAGAGCCGACAATACAAATTGTAACGATGGCTGATAGGGCATGGCCCCCAATTACAGAGGGCCGACATTTGCCGAACAAGCAGACAATATCAATAGATCCGGCTGACGTCATCGCCCTTCCGGGGATCAGTGCGTATGACACTTTAATATACCCCGCTACAACCCCCCATCGTCCCCCAGTACGCATAATCAAACCAGAAATTGTTTAACAAGGGCCGTTATGCCGCCCCATGAATCTAAATGAGAACCTAAGGGGCTGATAAAAATCTATTTGTTTCAGTCAAACAACTAGGTCTTTTGCAACTGTGAATCACATCGAAATACATTCTCGTTTATAAGTAGAATGGCAGTGAAACTGTTTTAGTTAAATGTATGCCAGGTGCTCAATTCCCTGGGAGTAAAATTTCTCGGATTTTGATTGAAAAGTCTACAATCTAGTTTTTAACGTTTTAAAAGTTTTTCCTTTGAGGATATATACCTGGGGGACAAAGGTCACGAATCTTGATCATTTTATACCTAGTATGTTCACAAATATGGAACTGGGTGGTGTCTTGGTGAAACAAAACTTCACAAAACAAAAACCTAATCCCTTACAATTATCGGTACCAATTTTTATTACTGCTTGCATGTAGGTAGTCTGAAGGAGTAAGGTCAGAACTTGCTATTCTAGAAAATTGGTTTTATTCAATTTATAAAGTGTGTGCTTTGTATGCCTGGATATTGTTAACTTCCTTGTTCAAAGTGTCTCATTGCCATTAAAAATCTTAAGGAATGTAGCTCGTGAAGCAAGTAGCTCGGATGGCATGATCGTCTGATGGAGCAATGTCAGGAATTGGTGTTAGAAGATTGGTTTTATTCAATTCATTAGTTTTCATCTTTGTATGTCAGACTATTGTTGTAACGTTCTTCGTAAAAACCTTGTGCAATTAAGTTCTAATGAAGTTGGACTCATCTCGGTAGAGAAGATAGTCTGATGAAGTAAGGTTAGGTCTTGGTGTTTTAGAATATTTGGTTTTTTGTCCATTTCGTTTAGTTATTCATTTGTATGGCAGGATATTTCTTTACAAAGCCTTCTTCTTCAATGTCTGGTGTTGTCATTAAAAATCTTAAGGAAGTGGGCCGTTGCTCGTAAGACATGATAGCTTCAGGGAACAATGTCAGGACTTGCTCTTATAGAAGATTGGCTTTATCCAATTTATAAAATTTGTGCTTTGTATATCTGGAAATTGTTAAAACGTCCTTGTTCAAAGTGTGATATTGTCATTGAAAACCTTAAGGAAGTGGGCCGTAGGTCGGATGGCATGATGTTCTAAAGGAGCAAGGTCAGGACTTGCTTTTATAGAAGATTAGTCTTACCCAATAAATTAATTTTGACCTTTGTAGGTAAAGGTGTCGTCGTAACATTCTTCGTAAAAACCTTGTGCAATTAAGTCCTAATGAAGTTGGGCACATCTCGGTAGAGAAGATAGTCTGATGAAGTAAGGTTAGGTTTTGGTGATTTAGAATATTTGGTTTTTTGTCTATTTCGTTTAGTTATTCATTTGTATGGCAGGATATTTCTATACAAAGCCTTGTTTTTTAATGTCTGGTGTCATTACAAATCTTAAGGAATGTATCCGAGGCCGTAGCTCGGAAGGCATGATCGTCTTTCTTCAGGAACAAGATCAGGACTTGCTCTTATGGAAGATTGGTTTTATACAATTTATAAAGTTTGTGTTTTGTATGCCTGGATATTGTTAAAACTTCCTTGTTCAAAGGTTGATATTGCCGTTGAAAATCTTACGGAAGTGAGCCGTAGCTCGGATGGCATGATCATCTGAAGGAGCAATGTCAGGTGTTCTAGAAGATTTGTTTTATCCAATTCATTAATTTTCAGCTTCGTAAGTCAGGCTATTGTTGTGACATTCTTCGTAAAAACCCCGTGCAATTACAAGTCCTAATAAAGTTGGACTCATCTAGATAGAGAAGATAGTCTGATGAAGTAAGGTAAAATTTAGTTATTTCCATATCTTAAAGTTTTTGGTTTGTATGTCGGGATATTTTGACACAAGCCCTTCTTCTTCAATGTCTGGTGTTGTCCGCAAATCTTAAGGAATTGGAGCTCGAAAAAGATGCTAGTCTGAAGGTGGATTCAGACTTGGTGTTCTACATGATTTGGTTTCATCCAACTGATAAAGTTTTTGTTTAGTAATTCAGGATATTGTTGTAACTTCCTTCATCGAACCCTAGTTTTGCCATTACAAATTCTAAGAAAACGTGTTGCACCTCGGAAGACTAGGTTGCCAGAAGGAGCAACGTCAAGACTGGGAAATGGGAATGGAATCGACTCTATGATGACCTAACCTTTCCTTGATTCGAAGGAAAGTTTATAGTCTATTATTATCTAAATACACCTTTACGTTAACTTTATGTTTGTTTATGGTTTAACAAAGTAAGTTAAAGTTAAGTATAAATGAAGGCTGGACGTGAAGGATGATACCGAGATTAGAATTATCTGGATGACTAAACTACAATGTTATTATGTACGATGTAATTAATTGCTTTATCTGACATAATATTGAATGACTAGTAAATCCTGTTGTATAAAGCTTTTCGACGCTTTTTGTTTAGGAGAGACAGTTCACATCGTCTAGATCCCGTCTCAAACATTTGTTTGTTTTTTTCTTTCAGCTCAGAAAGTGAATATAAAATCCTTGTTTTTCTCTCGGTCCTCATCTAGGACCGGGTATCTTAATATTACTTGTTAGTCAATAAAATGGGATGGAAGCCGGATGACATGAGATTTCAGTCTGAAAGCCGGGGCGACACCTACCCTCGAATCACGTTCCTTGACGAAGGGCAATTTGCCCGCCAGACGTATCAATTTGGAGGAGTAATGGCCTCCTGTCTCCGCTCCCTGTTTTATATTCAAATAACCCCCAATACCCATCCTCCCGGATACAATCTCCGCTCCTCACTCTTTCTCTTTCTAGCCTTTATCTTTTTTTTCAATAGCACGGCCCTTTTTTTCTATCTCTCTCGCACCGATTCCCCCCTTCTTTCAAAAGAAGTCCCGGAGAAAATACTCGATCGGTTTTCCAGGATCGATACAGCCAAGGAAGGCTTAGTAGAGGTTGAAGTTTTTTTTTCTACTAAATGTCGAGTAAAAGGGCCTTTTCAGAACGATTTTGGTTTTATGTTACCAAGGTTATTAAGGTTTTATGTTATTGTTGGTCCTCCTCCGACAAAATACAGTGGACGCCGCTTGTATGACACGCGGATATAAGGTTCAGTCGCCAGAAACCGTCCGGACGTATCCGAATTAAAGAAAACTCGGTTACAAGACTCACCACTTTTGATATAAGACTCAGTTTACACAGCTCACAATGTAAATTTGATTTTGAAAAACATCAAACTAGTTTTCTTACCTGCGTCACTGATGACCAAGGAATCATTCGAACCTTTAAAGCATATGACAGGTCCAAAATGACAAAAAACCTTATCGCTCCTATTGACGAAACCTTGGAATCTCAGTCAATTTCATCTTCGAATTCGACTTTGAAGGCTAACGACCTCACCAAGAAAATCAACAATCTCGAGACTTTACACCTGCCAACGAAGCGTGGAATAACGTTAGTGATGTGACCATTCGAAACTGCTTTCGGCACGGAGGTTTTGTCAAAACTGATTAAGAGCTGGGGAGGAGGGAAATAGTTGCCCTATTGAGACGCCAGAAGAGGCTGTCTACGAGGATTGGATGGATATCTACCACTATCTCGACTTCCTTTCTCACCCCTTCAAAATCCAACATATATAAACATAAAACAGCAATATCTCACTGGCTCTCTCAACACGACACGCAAGGATGGCACAATTACACAGAAGACAAACATTTTGAGTGAGTATAAATACTTTGATTGAATATAAAAAAATATATTTTGCATTGTATAAATTCACTTTTTTCCACATCCTACATGTATTTGTTAAATTTCAACAATGTTTGTAAATTCCAGGCCCTGAAGATGATCTCAATAAAGATCGAAACGTTGGCACTATAAAGAAAATGTTTTTGTAAAACCTACGCCACATCAGACCGCATCTCACGATTTCTGAATAATCACCACAATCTTCAAACCTCTGAAGCGTACTCTGAGGACCAAATCTGTCTGTCCGTCCCGATCGAAGCCAGCAGCAGCACATCGGATGCTAGGAACGATGACGATGTAGACGAGGAAGAGACCGATGAAGTCGAAGTTCCACCTTCAAACTCAGAGGTTCTACAGGCTCTAGGCGTGTTGAGGAGAGCTGACCAGCACCTGGGGACTAATTTTCAACGATTATGAGCTACTATTATGAGCAGTATATTATTGAAATGATGGAAAATAACAAAAACAAACAAAAGTAACCAATTTCTTTAAACCATCTTAAATTTTGAATTGATTATGTATGGACGTATTTTATAGGTGAATGGCGCGCTTTGTCTATATGTATTGACAGGAAAAATAAAGTTTGTATATTACCTACATTCTAAAATCTTGTTTCCTTCGCTTATGTACATGCAATGCAAGAAAAAGAATAAAAAGCGCCACTTTGAATAAAAGACGTATACACATCTGCTTTGGGTGTGCCTTAATGACTACTGCTATTCATTTTCGTCATTGTCTTAGTTTTTAGAATATCACATTGGTTACCATATGTAGCTGATTGTATCAAACGTAAATGCATAGATTAAAAAAAAAAATAGTTTTGATAGTATTTGAGTAACCAGATCCATGCTCTTGTGTGACAATCAAGTGAGGTTTCTATTCGTGTAAGAGTTTAATGTGTAAGAGGGCACATATAATGCGCATCTTGTCATCAGCTGCCACATCTTGACACCTTTCATCATCCGCGGGTTCAACAATACTGTTTTCCTTTTTTACCATCTGCCAGTCGATTACCATCTGGGGCACCGGGATTGTCTGAAACGAATTCCGAGATTCTCACCTCTGGCTCGACCTGGGTCTCTTGAATCACATAACGATTCCTTTTGTGGATTCAGACGAATTTACAAAACGTAAACAGTTGTACATGCCAAAATATGGATCCATAAAATTATTTTTCTGCCACTTAATTTGTATCAAGTCATCTTACTCGTTAAAGCTTCAGTTAATATAAACTAAGCATTCTCTTTAACACACCTTATCTGAGTACATGTGTAAGCAGTTAAGTCGTCTACTAAAAATAGCAAAATTTTAACACAAAAGTTTTTAACGAGAAGATATTCCAAAAAATAAAGGTTCTTTTTCGAAATTTTCCTACGATATGACTGCGACTTCAGGCGTTCCCCAGGGTTCTCACCTAGGTCCAACGCTATTTATCCTGTCCTTTTCAGAAATTCTCTTGAACCAGTGACGTTATTTAAAAGACAGTGTCTACGCCAATCATAACCCAGCAACCTCAATCGAAGAATTGCGGCTAAGGATAAAAAATGCTTGTCAATTCTTCTCCCCCGACTCTATCGCTGTGAGCACAGGTGAAGAGTGGTTAAAAAGAGCAAATCATTGCACCTTTTTGCTAGGCACGCAGTTCGAATACGAAATGTGCTTAATAAATAGAAAACCAAATTACTACTTTTTCCTCAAACTTTTTGCGGAATAATTTTGTCATTTTTTGACGAATTTAAAATTCGATTGTACCATTGTCTTCATCTTACAATGTCCTTTAAAATGAAGTATCAGGTTGTGTAGGGTCGTATTTGAAATTTTGAAGTTGAAATGAGCCTGATATATCTGTATCATTTTTTCCAAAAAAGGGCCAAATTTTGAAACTAGCCTAAAAATATTAAACACGTATTTTTTGTTTTTATGAAAAGTCATTTTTTCAAGAGAAATTCAGCCGGGCCATCTAGAAGGACGCCCTGTATGGTATTTTAATGATCTTTCAAGATGCATGTTATTAGCTTTAGTCGTTCATTAATATATTAAATTTTGTTGTAATATATTTAGTCATAATATATCTCGTATAAACAGATCTGTGATTTTGGTGTCCTTTTGTACAACCTTTTCGGTTAAAAGTCTTTATTTCGCACTAGTCCAGAGTAATATGGTTTATGTAAGTACTGTGACTGTATGCTAATAGTACTTATGTTTTTGAACATTTTAATAAAATAATTGATTTGTTAATTGAGCACTTGGTTCACATCAGAGGTGATTATTCCGTTAAATCCTTAGATTTTTGACTTTATCGTTTCTCACTATTGCCTTCAGGATCCAGAATGGATTTAATGGCAGTTGTTTGGAAATTGTTATGACAACACTGACAGTCCAGCACTGTCGGATTTGGTAAGTTACCACATACCTGACAATAGAATACGAACTAAAGCACGTGTTATTGTGTCTTTTCAGATGACAAGCTATGATCAAAAAATAACACTTTACAACTTATTACACAAGCTGTCAACAGTGAATTCCTTTTGCCAAATCTATAGACATTCACAACATCCCTCACTCTAAAATATTAAAAAACAAAATGATCAGGGTGCTTAGTAAATTAAGTAGTTGAGTAACTGTCTTACTCCGTGTATTTGCATTGATGTGTTTCAGCAAATGAATGTGGCCAATTCAACTTGATCCAGTCGCAGGCCAACCAATATGTCCGGTCTGACCAGCTTATCTGACTGGAGTCTTACTTGTATCGGCCGTGACATTTCCTCCTCCGGTACAGTTAGTCGTTGGATCATTGTGGTCTGATTTTGCTGGACATCTCACCGCAGATAACACGGAGAAACGCCAGATCGATCGTACTGTTCTTTGGTGGCTCTGGGATTCAATTCCAGTATGGCTTTTAGAATTTTCACGTTTTTCAACGGATATCAAACGATCAAGGAGTCGTACTGGCCAATTTATAAAAAATAACGGGATGTCGTAGAGGTTATGAGGTATGATAAGCTACTACCTTACCCAGGTGATAGATAAATGGCAGATCATATATGAAAAACTGTTGCCCTGTTCAATTTCTGTAATATTTTAAACTTGTTTCCTTGAACAAAATGGTCAAGTATTGAAAAATGGAATATTAAGACGGATTGAGGTCTGGGGTATGTGGTAGGTATGTCAGGAGTTCGATCTAATTGTCAAACTTTTCTTACGCCTACGTCATTTCGGTTTGCCTATCCTTTTTGTTTGGTTTGTCAGACGCGTCTCAACTTCTCGTCATCTTCAGTGGTGGGTCTGATTATGATTTTCATTATTCCTTCTTATTTTTAAGTATTATATGGATAAATATAATCAATTTCATCATTTAGTATTTATTATTTGATGAATTTATTCCTCTCTTGCTATGGTGACGTATTCACGGGTTCTCTTGGCCTTTATTCATTTTAAATAATACGGCTACAATGAAAATGTCGAGTGTGCTAGTAGTTAATGTTGTGGTCTTTGTTAATAGGGCCCGAAATGAAAATACGGGCGAGTCAATGGGCGTGCATAGCGCAATATTTGCCCCGGCGCGGTCGTGCATGAGGAGTCTAAAGGCGTTGTCGAGTTGATGGGATTTGGAAGCTCAATTGACCACCAGCTGCCAATCCACTCAGGACGAGATCCCTCCGTCTCCTCCGTTCACCATTATCCACGGCCCATTGCCGATCGTGGGGCCCATTGTCGCCCCTCTCTTTGTATAAAACCGTGAAAATAAAAGGACTCCTGGAGGGCGAACGGGAGTTTCCATCGGTTGCTATACGTCCGACGGTACTTCCTCTGATTGCCCTCGGATAATGTAACAACGCGCACTCTACTTTCACGGTGATTACATGATTTGAATCAATTTTACACTAATTTTTCTGTACGTTTTTACCAAACCTTTAGTAGTAGCACAAAGTAGAAAAAGAGGTATTTTAGCCATGTCTTCTTTCAGAAAGCAACTTTATTCCTTCAAATCGGCATCTTATTTACAAAAATAATAGAATTTAAAAAAAATATAGTTAGATTATTCTAGATTAGATAGGAGCCAGCCTCTTTTTGACCTGTACACTAGGGTTGCCTATTGTGCATCTCCATTTTTTGGATTTAGTTAATTCTGCCGTTACTTTCTGAGATGATGCTTTGATAAACCTTTTCGCATGCTTCTGTCCTGGGCTATATTCTCATTAATTATTAATCCATTGTCTAATCGATCCGCGCTTTTGGCAGTTTGGTAAGGGTTCAGGGTCAATAGGTGTCCTCATTGCTTTCCTTGGCCAATTTATCTTAGTTGCCGCTCTGCCCTGTGTGCCGTGGTATCCAGACAAGGGAAATTTTGTTATTTTTCCCAATTTTGACTGACTTAGCTCTAACGCTGTCTGGACTTTATCGCCGATGCGGCAATTGCCTCCAGTGCCGCAAATTCTATTCTAAGTCCACTTCCAAGCTCATGAAACGCAACCGTCCTGGTTGAACATCTCAGCGTTAAATATGTTTTTCATTTAACTTCCTACCACACCTCTACATTCCATATTTAAGATTTTAAGAAGAAGAAAATAAACTTTATTCAGGTTAAACCCCCCTTGAATGACAAAACAACTCATAATACAACTGTACTCTTTCTCAACACAAATACAAAAGAACAATTATAATTACAAAGTTACAAACATTAAAAACATATACAAAATATAGTGTATAAAATTAAAAATGGTAATTATGATTAGTAATACGTATTGCAACTGGTGCTATGTTGCAATGGCAGGAAGTAATCAACAAATAGACGGGACTTAAAGATGGCAAACAAAAACAATAAAGGCAATTAATGTTTAGTGAAGAAGCAAATTATTGGAATTAACCACGAAACAAACGAAATGCGTTTTTTCAAACTTTTTGCCATCACTTTATAATTTTTTTGCCAATTTAAAATCCAATGCACCATTGTTTTCAGCGTAAAAGCTACTTTAAAACGATGTGTCAGGATGTATAGGGTCGTATTTGAAATTTTGAAGTTGAACTAGGCCTGAAGTACCCTGCATAATTTTTCTCTAAAAAAAGTGAAAATTTGAAATGAGACTAAAAAATATTGAACACATATTTTTGGTTTTTATGATAACATTATTTTTTATAACAACTGCCCTTTTATCCATATACAGGATACAAATAAATAATTGAAAATTTATATATTTTAGAAAAGGATTAAAGCTTGTTTTGCTTCAACGTGTATGAAAATTTTACCATATAATCGTTTGTGGATCTTAAAAGATTAATAAGTCCACAGGGGCGTCGGTGGCCGCAACGGTTTAGGCGTTTTTGAAGTCTATTTAACTAAACGAAAACAGTTCCTTTACATAAACGTTCTGAATTCATTCTAAAAATTCAAGTTTCTCAAGGTTCAGTTTTGGGACCTATTCTCTTTTTACTATATATTCGTGACTTCTTTAAAATTCCTCTTAAATTACAAATTTTTTGTTACGCAGAAATGTATGTAGCACTTGTATTTGACAATCCATTACTTTAAGTCCTATGTAATATTATGACGATTATAATTTAATAAATATTTGTTTGATCAAACCATGTATCAATTATTGTAAGTAAAACTTTTCTCAAAATCATCCCAATTATAAATTAAACCTTTCAAATCACTTTACCTTTCATGCAGAATTTGGTAAACAAACGTTAACTGTGATTGTTTAGATTTGTAATAAATATCTTGAAATTACTTTGGATAAATATGTACACATAGAAACTCTCATCAACTAACTCACAAGCAAACTGGAAGGCTTTAATTCAAGTTTAGCTTTCAAGTTTAGAATAGAAATAGTCTTGACTTTCATACCATAAAAATGGCTCATTTTGAACGTTCCTTCTGACATACGGAATCGTTCCATGGGATTCTGCTAAAAAAAAAATTCAAGTTGCAAAATATAACAACATTTATCTTACATAAAAGACGAACTTATAATTTTGTACGATTTTTTAAAATAAATTTCTCCGTATGTAAAACAACTTTTTACTTGTATTTCTATTGTCTTCTATTCTATTTAAAACTAATATCCCTTACACAAATACAATGTATTTTACTAGGTTTAATGATAATGTTAATTCACTACTTTCGTGGTCCGCTTGACCAATTAACACATGACAATTAATTAAGGTTTTTAGTTGAGATGAAAAAAAGCTAATGGCACGAGAG